>NW_015546044.1:1468890-1469122 GCF_001515605.1 Sinocyclocheilus anshuiensis | reverse complement strand
TTAACCACTGATTTCTAGTCGTGTCCTCTTTTGGAAGGCCAAACAAAGTAGTTCCGCTTTCACAACCAAACACACAGTGTCACACACGGCGGGCTAGAGTGAGGAACGGCTGGCGGGCTAGAGTGAGCGGAGGCCGGCGGGCTTGAGTGAGGAATGGCCGGCAGATTCGACAAAGGAGCGGCCGGTGGGCTTGCAGCAACCACATGTGACGACCCCGGGCTGGACTCTGCTT
>NW_015546044.1:1468352-1468754 GCF_001515605.1 Sinocyclocheilus anshuiensis | reverse complement strand
AGATCTTTATGCACCAAGAGCTTGTAACACTCCAAAGAGAAAGGAAAAATTGAAATCGCATATGACCCCTTTAAACCACCAAACAGAGAGAGCTAGACTAAGCTTAAAATGGACTAGTAGACAGAGTCCCTTGAGCCATGCAATTCCCATTTTTCAAGAGATTTGTAGGTCTCTTTCAGCCATGCACTGCAAAAAAATGGCTTATCTTACTTAGTATTTTTGTCTTGTTTCTAGTCAAAATATCTAAAAATGAAATCAAGATACTTTTACTAGATAAGCAAAATGACTTAAGATAGGTAGTCTTGTTTCCAGGGGGGAAAAAAAACTAAATGAAGTGCATTTTGCTTAAAACAAGTAAAATTATTTGCCAGTGGGGTAAGTAAAATATTCTTAAAACAAGGT
>NW_015546044.1:1458207-1468342 GCF_001515605.1 Sinocyclocheilus anshuiensis | reverse complement strand
GTGCCGTTGTCCTGTGGCTGCCGTCGCATCATCCAAGTGGATGCTGCACACTGGTGGTGGTTGAGGAGAGACCTCCCCCCCCACATGATTGTAAATTGCTTTGGGTGTACAACAATACACAATAAAGCACTATATAAATGCATCATTCATTCATCTTGATATTTAGTTTTTTTTTTAGATATTTTGACTAGAAACAAGACAAAAATACTAAGTAAGATAAGCCATTTTTTGCAGTGTGTTTTCACTGACTTAAGAGCTGAACGAACACATAACTGATTATGTGATGGCACTAGTGGTCCTTGGTTAGAAAACCACCTTTATCATCAGTGGAGATCTGTGAAACGCTGCAGAATTGACACCAGCGCTGACTTTGTGTTGGTGGAAAAAGGGTATTAGGTGCCTTCTTTCAAGTATTTTTAACACATGTTCGTCATCAGTGAACTCATGATATGCTCATACTCACAGTCCCTCTCACTTGAAGCTTCTTGGGCTCTGGGCTCATTTCTTGAGGGATAAATTTGATTGGTCCCTTGATCTGCCTCCTGGACCTTTTGGTTCCATCCGGTAGCGTCTCCATGGCGATGTCAGCCTCGTCACTGCTGGCCTGGTCGCACTCAGAGCACTGCCTGGAAAAGTAAGAGTGACAGACAGAAAGAGAGAGAAAGACAAAGGAGTCGGGTATTCTTTAGCTTTCATCTGACCTTATTGATTTCTCAATATGGAGAAATCTTTGAGATGAGAGAGTGGCTTTCAAGGTCCATGCCGATGTTTTTACATTGGAAGCAGATGTGTCATATTCATTCCAACAAAAGTGTTGTTAAAATATCCCGCAAAAAATACATAAAATTGAAGGAATAGCAACATTCTTTAGTGCGAGCAAAAGCTTTTTGATTATACAGTATTACTGTCTCACGGGCAGGCAGTTGCCAGTAATTAGGTATGACTTGGCCCCCCACACAATTTTATCTTTCAAATGCTTTCTAATTTCCATCCAGCAGCGCGGAACGCCATCACGCTTTCTTATTCATGGATTAAATGAATTACTCGAATCAGCAGCGAAAGCATTGGGCTCAGCGTGACAAATAAACAAAACACAGAAACGTTCACGCATGCAACTGTGGAGCTCCACATACATTTTCAAATTGACAGTTATTATAACCTTATGAAAGTGAACATGAAGCACTGCGAGTGGAATACTGCACTTAGAATTTGAAACAGCATCTTTAATTTGCTATTTATTTTGACAAAAAAAATAAAGCTATGAACTTAACATGTTAATTTAGTAATTAACTATAACAAAAAAGTTATAAAAATCCTGCAATTAATCATGCTCCCTGACCCATATATAAATCTGATTTATTTATTAGCATCTCATGTAACTGGATTAAAAAAACTTTGCTACACTGACAGCTCTAGAAAAAAAAGGGAATTGTTTATAAAACGTTTATTTGTTTCCTCAAGAGCAGGGATTACCAAAATTTGGTGAGATGAAGATTTGAAGCTAATATTTAAAGAATCAATCTTTTAATAATTAGATTTCTGATGTGGGTTTGTGTTCACATGACATGCAAGCAAGTAATTCAATATTTTCCAAATATCTTTATAAGCGAGTGTTTTTATTAACTTATTTTAAACGTTACATTTTATTTTTACAATTATTAGCCAGTGTTGAATATTAGAAACCCTGCTCAAGAAGTTTCAGCACTTCCAGAAGTTAATTTTATCACATTTTAATTCCATCTCCCATTCCTGTTCTCACCAGTAGCTGTTTTTGGTCTTCTTCGGCATGCGTGTGAGTGGTGGGTCCAGGCAGCCCAGGTGGTAATACAGCTTACAGGTGTCACATAGAAGTAAAAGATGCTGGTCTTGGTTTTTCTTACAGATCCCACAGCTGCAAAGAACACAAAACTGTTTCTTATTTACAGCACACAACCACATTAAAACATTGCTTTTTAAGGCAAGGCATCTTTTCACACACTTTTCTCTCTTTCAGTGCATAATTTATGAACCCTAGATCTACATTTAAAAATGATATTAGAATAACAGTGGCCAGGTGTCATGACTGATGCCGGGCACCAGCTGGAACCCTGTAACGGCTACAAGCTAACCTGTAGAGCATAGCTGGGAGGTTCGATGCCTTCCCTGGTGATCCTCCCTCTTTCTTGCTTGGCTTTCTCTCTTTGGGAGCTTTCAGAACTGGAGGAGAGTTCACTTTCTGCAAATAAAGCAGAACACTGAAATTCACTACATTTGAAAGACACATAAAATTATTTATTAACAAACCAACAGCATAATATTAAACTAGACCTTCATAACTTGAGAGTTACTTGAGTTTTTGCCAGGGCAGTGCTATACAGTTGATCAGGTGATCTGGGTGGATGCTTACTAGCCCCAGTCAAAAGAGTCCACCTCCAGTATGATATTCTGGTAACTAGAAATGGCTTTGGTCCTTCAATGCATCTCTATTGGATATTTCAGCCTGTTTTACTGTCTGCCAGCACATCTCTCTCCTCAATTAACTCCACAACTCGAGGTATTCATGTCCTTATCGAGCACTATTCGGAAATGCAATTAAATATTTTAGAGTATAACATTAATTTTTAACACATCTGTTTTTGGTGATTTTTTAGACAGATACATGGACAGACAGATAAATAGATCGATAGATGATTATTTTGAAGGACAGACAGATAAAGAGAGCAATTACATTTTAATTTACTTTTGTATGAAGACTCAAATAAATGAAAGGAAATGCAAATGGATATACCCATAAAAAAAGTAAATTTATTAAGAGGAAAAAAGTGCTCAGAGCAAGAACATTTTCAATTTGCATCATCATTACTGTTCAATCAAAAATGTTTTGTCCCTGAGCATTTTGCCATTTTTTGCTTGTTTATTAATATTATAAAAAAATTATTCTGTCAATGTTGTGTGAAGGATTTTCTTTGTCTTCCCCTCAATATATGTTTTTCTTCAATGTTAAAATACTTTTATCCGATCCTCAAGTGAAGAGACAACAATAAGCACAAACACTGTGGCTCTACGGAGCTTTATGTTTGTTTGAGCGGGCCTGACATAGAAACACTGCCTTAACGAATTATGCCTTCTATAAATGGTAGGTTTGTGACAATGGAAGCTGGCTGGAGTATTTCGGAAACTTGTTTGAATAATTGCATTTCTGTTTGATGCTGCTATTGGCACAGAAATAACTCAATTTATGCCTGTTTTTCTCTCATTTCTTCTATGTGCAACCTTCCTAATAGCTTTAATCATGGCTATGATGCATCACACAAAGCACTGTGACCCCTCTAATAGTGCAAATGAAAGGAAACATACTTTTTAAACTCAGAAAAGTTTTTTTTTTTTTTTTTGCCAAACAAGGTCACTTGACATTCTTGCCAGTACACTGACATCACATCTATTTTTTGGTGAAGATATCACTTTGTATTTATTTTTAAAGGGAAATGAAAGAAAGAAAGGGTAAGCTAGATCTTACAGACACCTAGAGGAGGTGACTATGTGACTTTCATTCCGGAATGCAAATCAGCATCACCAGACATTTTATGTATTATCTATTACAATAATATAATGTAAATAAGTTCAATTAAGAGCTTCTAAGAAAGTTACTTCTAGAGATACTTTGATGGGGTTTGGAGAGAGGATAGTGGCCAGGAAAAGGGGAAAAAAAAGTTTTCTATTTTCTGTCTATACATCTGTGCTGCATCTTTTCTGTCTGGGTTAATTAGAAAAAAATATCTAGTAGGATCCGGTCGCACAGCAACACAGAGCAGCTTCTCCCAGAGGCTTTCTAATCGGAGCGTGCTCAGTTCAGTGTGCCCATGGTGACACTCCCTCTCCAGTGCACCACAGGGATTATAACAGGCTGGAGAGCTGAGCCAGGAGACGCCAGGTTTTACATCCCGCAACCTCTGGGTTACTGTGGACAGTCCCGCCTATCCACACTATTTCAGTGGGAATATTATTTGGAGAAAGGTTTTTGTCTAAGAACAAACAAACAAAAAAAAAACAGCAATGAAAGCCTCACAAAACAGCCAAACAGGCGGTTGGCCATCTGCTGAGGGAGCCAGACAGACTTTGCTGTCTTGCAGAGATTATGGAGAATCCCAGTGGTACTGTGAGAGGGGTCATATAACTCACAACATTTCCAAATAGGGTGGATTTGTCTGGGGAGCCCAAAATGATGTTGATGTCCACATTAAATATTTAATTTAATATAAGATTTTTTTTTTTTTACATTCACAAAAACATACAATTTCTAAACATGACTAAAGATAAACAGGAATTAGAGAAACAACATTTAATGTGGGGAAAGAGCTAAATGACATTTTCTTCCCCACAAATTGTCAGCAAATTCACGAGTCCACAGCTAAATTTTTATGAAATTCTCAGAAAAACTTCTTAATGTCTGATTAACGCTAAAACTTTCACTACAATATTTAGAGAGTTTTTGTACATAGAAAAGCAGTGCTTTAGTTGTGCTTGTTTTTGTGCCAACTTAGTAAAGGTTTAATGGACATTACAGGAGCACAGACTGCCTCACAATGTGATTAGCATAGTTCACAGTAATCCGGGGAAGCTCTTTTAAAAAGCGAGTACAAAATATCAACTTCTCCTGCGATGTCTCCACAGTTAACAGCAATAGCAAAAACGGCTTCCAGCGCAGTACCGGATGTAACTGAGCTGACTGAGGCAAAACGCGGAAGCGATTGTGCATAAAGCCCATTGGGGGTAGGCATTTATATGAATGTATCTCTGAGGGGAATTGACTGTCTTCAGAAATGTTTAGATGGTATTTTGCGGCTATATTTTCCGCTATATTGTGGCTGTCCCATAAGCGCCACCTGCTGTCAGAGAGTGAATTTGAGTTTTCATTCAGGCCGTCTGCTGTTTTTGTTTCATGCAGATGTTTTGTGTAATATAGTTTCACAAGATAAAAGTCAGACCGTTCGGTTTTTACTTCTAATTTCAAAATTATACATTCTAATTTAGATTAAAAACTGCTCATGGTGCATGAATGCAGCATCTTTGTTTGAATTGTTTATATGAAGAGATTTATTTTATTTGTGTTTTATTTATTTGATTTGGGGTTTCAATTTAGTTTTGTTATTTGACATATTTCAATTTCACAAACACATATGCAGCACTTTGTCCAAGCAATAATAAAAGGGCACTTTTTCAGTTATAATTTGTATTAAATCTAATTTTGTTAAAACACAATTGTAAGAAAATCGTATTGTGAAATCAATATCATGAATCGTATCGCATTGCGAGTTGAGTGAATCGTTACATCCCTGATAAATATAACTTTTTTCAAATCCATTGCAGAATTTTTGTCATTTTCTGAGAACGACTGATGGTTCATAAAGAAGCAGTGATTTTGGTTTTTGCTTTGTTGTTTTTTTTGTCAATAACTTTAAACTCTATGACAAGAACATCCAAAACTGTGGAATACTTGTTCACAAATAATAGCTTGTTCATATCACGTCAGGAACCAGATCAGTCCAATTTGTGAATCAGATCATTGTTTGATTTGATATCATTGTTGAAGCATGATTTAAAATGCAACTAAAGGACATAAAGTATAAAATCTTTCCAAAAAAAAAAAAAACACAGTAGTGTCTATGACTTCACATAAAGGAAAAAACTGAGAGACTGATTATGTTGCTCAGACAAGAGAAAAATTACAAATTTGCCATAATACCCCAGCCGTTGCATTAGAAACACTCATGCAACAGCATTACTTTTCTGTAATTTAATGCTGTAAAGGTAACACAACAAAAAGTATAGTGTTATTCAAATTTGAAAGATCATTTTGTTTATGATAACCAATTACTTGCTGCATACAAGTTTGCAAAGGTCATAAGATCCTTTTGCTATCAAAGACATTCTCATTCTCAAAGTGCACCGGTGAGAGTTCTCCCTCACCCAGGGTGGCACGAGAGACAAGACCCTCTCCTGAGATCATCAATAATTTGAGGGTTCTGTGCAGACGCCAATGACTGATAGGGAACAAAAATGTAGTAGATAGATGACACAAACGAGCGGGGCGCCTTGACTGATGTTGCTACTTAAGCGGTGTGCGTTTTCTAATTATGTGATTTATGACCATCATTGCAGATTCACTGGCTCGCTCTTTTCCAGACCACTCGGCTCTCCTCGCCTCCTTCTACCCTCTCGCTCCATTACTGCGGCATTTATCTGCCGAGAGGACATTTTAAGAGATCCTTTTAATTAACCATCTTACACACTCTCTAAGCCGGGTAACTGGTTATTCAGCGCAAATTAAGTTTTAAACAAGTGCACATGGGTGCATACAAATGGGCACCTTTTAAACGTTTTGTCGCTGCATCAAAAGTGAGACAGCGATGTATGCGGCAGTTCAGATTGTTGCGGTTTTAGGTTATCATAAGGAAGTGTGGACTCTCATCTTCATTCCAGACAGGCATCTCATCAAATTCACTCTTCCTGGGTGTATCATAGTGATTAAAACGGTGACAAAACACAGAGGACTGGCGATACCTCCTCAGTGACAAGCTCTCACTCTGAAGCCATGCTGTAAGTGTGTGTGTGGCCTTTCAGCCTGGGCTTTTTACCACTACACTAATTCTTCACATACGCACGCAGAATATGCATGAAATTGAGCAACGTTTAGCTCCAACAAAGAGGATAAAACTTTTCGACAAACTTTTTGATTATTTTAAAACACAGAATCCTAACAATACCTTTCACGGTTGCTGTTGCCAATGACATTTTTGTTTCGGTGCATATCCTGCTAAATGGCATTCTAAGCACAGACTGTTATTTAGACAAAAAGAGAGATCTACAGAACATTTCAGACTTTCACATTTTCGCACTCATTAAGTGACCGTCACCCATGGCGACGCACCTTGGTGATGTGGTTGCCATAGTGAGCAGGGGAGAGGTTGGCGGCTTTTAGCAACAGAGTCAGGGCTGAGTGCATGGCCAATGACAGGTCAATCAGTTAGCGCAAATGAAAGAATTTCGCAAACAAGAGGCCCATTACAGCGAAGAGAATTACCTCAACGCTGTCTACCCTGTGGGGTACTGCCTACAATCTAGATTTCTTTCAATCACAGCTCATTACCCAGGTGCGAAAAATCCAGGGAGAAGACTTCTGCTCTCTTTACACTCTTTCCACTGTTAAGTCAAAAACTAATTCTGCGAACAATACACTCATGCTGCTAGATCCACATGATATGTCTCAGTACCCAAAACGTCTACAACATAGAGCAAAACTGTGAAAGATGTCTATTAGCCAAAGAGATGTCGACTCAAATCACTTTACACTTTATTAACTAAAGGTTAATAAGCTATAATGCACAATATAGCTTTCAAAATAAGAGTCTGATATACCGTGCAGACATAGATGTTCAAATTTACAGTTATTAATGCGCAAAAAATTTGGATAGCTATAGTTATGCTTTTGATGTCACAATCACAAATGATGGTGTGCACTTTTTGCCAATAGTTCAAGTGAAAACATCAGCCAATTATTACAAAGGTCATTTCAGAGTAGCTGCTTTCAAGTTAAGAGAATTAATTTTCTGAGCTGAATTTATCAGCCATTACTCCAGTCTTCAGTGTGACATGATTCTTCAGAAATCATTCCAATAAGCTGATTTGCTGCTCAAGAAACATTTCTTATTATAAATGCTGAAAAAGTTGTGCTGCTTAATATTTTTGTGAAAATCATGTTACTTTTTTTGCAGGATTAAGTTTGAAAAGATTAAAAAAAAAAACAGCATTTGAAATATACAACAGTATAACAGCAAATAACATAATTATTTTAAAATCAGTTGTAACACTGTGACTGTTTACTGCCACTTTTGATCAATTTAATACTTCCTTGCTGAAATAAATATTTCTTAAAAAAAAATAAAAAACATAACTGACCCCAAACTTCTGAACGTTAGCGTAACTTAAAAGGGGCAGGGAACAAAATAATGTTAAAAAAGGATAACAGAAACAAATAAATGGATCAATGTTTTAAAATTATATTCTAATCTAGTTATTATCCTATATAAGATACTTAAATTCACTTTAAAAATGTAAAAAAAAAAAAATGTGTAAATTAAATAGACATTTAAATGCATTTTAAAAGGACACACTCTGCATTTACATACAGTAGTCTTAAAGGTACAGTAACAAAAACAGCCTCTTCAAACTAAAGGTCACTGAGAGCGTAGAAAATAGTTACAGCAAACTAAAAAAAAAAAACTTTAATTTTAAGATACCTTGAATTGCATGGGTTTGAAGTGGAATTCAGAAATTTGTAAGAAATGGACCCATCCCAATCTAATCAGAGTGCTTGAAGGAAGCTGTTTGTATCAGGGTGGGCTGTAAGCTCACTGGAGATGTGATAGATGAGGCGTACACCTGGATCAAGGATGGGATGGGGCGGAGAGTGACGGAATGAAGATGGACAGGGGAGAGAAACGATGAGGCAGTTGAAGGTAAGCCATACCTGTCCAAGGATCCCCCCCATCATGCTCCATATGGCTTGGCCCTCAGTCCTCAGCTGGCCATTGACATTCTGCAGGTCCTCCAGAGACTCGCACAGCTGTGGCAGATAAAACCGCGGCAAGGCGGGAGATAAGATAAGACAAGGACAAGTTGGGCAGCTCAGTCCGTCAGCACACACACACACACACACACACACACGGACGGACTAATGTGTACAAATGCAAAGGTGTACACAAACCTGTGACCATCTGAATGGCCAATACATGCATACGCTTACAGGGTGTTACAAAATCCAGGCTGATTTTAGGCAAACAACAAATGTTACACATCAAAACCCACCCACACGCAAAAAATAACATTTCCTACTATTAACAGATTCAGAGCCTAGCACACCACGAAATACGACATTACACTTCCTGCGTCTACATCTGTCTCTTTCACACACACACACACACACACAGACATTCTGCAGGTCCTCCAGAGACTCGCACAGCTGTGGCAGATAAAACCGCGGCAAGGCGGGAGATAAGATAAGACAAGGACAAGTTGGGCAGCTCAGTCCGTCAGCACACACACACACACACACACAGTTGTGGCATTTCGCTGTGTAGGGGCCACTCTCAGCTCCAGACAGTAGATAAGCATCAGGCAGGCGTTTGATAAAGACGATGATGAGAGGAAACAGTGGAGAGGTGAAGTTATTATGGGTATGTGAAATGAAACTACAGAGAGCCGCCTCTTAAGTCTGCTGTCTGTGAAGATGAGGCTCCACGTGGGGAGCTTGAGCTAACATTTAAAACCAGCTCCTCTCTAACACACACTCCAGATTAATACTGACAGCTCAGCGGGGACTAACACATAATAATGCAATTATTTATAGTTACATATCATTAATTTTAATGGCATTTACAAAATGTAATGAATAAGCTATATAAGCTCAAGCTATATACAGTGGTCCCTACAAGTATTTGGACACTTAAAAGGACAGTTCACCCAAAAACACAAATTCATTATTTAATGTTTCTGCCAACACACACAAGAAGATATTTTGAAGAAAACTGGGCTTCAAACAATATTGGACCCCATTTACTTTCATTATAAACACCAAAAAAGTCATTTTTCAAAATATCTTCTGTTGTGTTTCATAGAAGAAAGAAAATGTGTCCATTTCCAGTTGAATATTTACTGGATTATGCAAAAATGTTGTAAATATTACATGGTTATGTGATAAATTAATTTTTACTGAATTTACAGCACAAACAACAATATATTGAGATATACTATTGCTGGTTTTTTTTATAGCTTTTAAAAATGTATAGCTACTTTTTAAAATTTATAGCTACAGTGACAAACACCTGACACTAACACGTTAGCATTTTCTCATTGGTGACGCAAATGCACTGGTTTCCAAAAATTCAACGTTAAAAATATCAAACCAAACAATCACACTATGTAGCATACTATATAATAGGGTTGTGACGGTGAGAAAATGTTCCCACCGGTTAATCGACGTGTGACAACACCGGTAATACCGGTATCACCGCGGGGGGCGGGGCGTTCCCTCTTTTCCTCGCTTTCCTTCGCTTTTAAATAGCTTGTAAAAGCGGCGTGCGCATTTTACTTTCACTTT
>NW_015546044.1:1449384-1458022 GCF_001515605.1 Sinocyclocheilus anshuiensis | reverse complement strand
CACTGGAGAAATTAAATCTGATCTGTGATGCGATTGTCGTTCGGCACGCTGCATTGAGCAGCCGTGTTCAGTTTTTAATTGTAGTGTCTGTTCTTTTACTGTACTAAAATATTTTTATTTCTATAAAAAATCAAAAAGACGGTGGGGGTCGGTGACGCGGTGGGCAAGTGACGTAACCAGTGTTGCGGTATCACCGTCAACACCGTCTATCGCGGCAAGCCTACTATATAATTCAGGATTATTACATATAATTTCCAGATGACTCAGGACCTGCCTTAGACACAACTTTTGTTCAGCTTTCCACAGATGTTGATTTTCATCGGGAGGCCGGCGTTGTGCTAATGCATGTTGAGTGCCGTAATTAACAACACACACTCCATTAATACCGCTTAATACATGTGGCGCAGAAAGAATGGACGCCACATTAACTCCTCCAACTTTCTCTCCTCGCTTTCTTCCTCATTGGGCCACATAAAAAAAAACACGATCTACACAAATCTGCTTCAAGAGATCATGTTTAGGAGTACTGAGGGTAGGAGGCAAATAAATAAAACAGCACAGAACATTAGTTGCTGTTATACCAGGGGTTTTGAAAATTTCATTTTTTTTTTTTTATGTGCTTTTTTTTTTTTTTACATTTTTGTCACTATTTTTAAGTGAAACATGGTGCGGTTTCATTTTTTTTTTTTTATGTGCTTTTTTTTTTTTTTTTACATTTTTGTCAGTTTAATTGCTCATAAATATATTTTTATTTTGATTATTTTGTATTTTTGGAACTGTAGTTGGTTGGTTTGCACAAACCAACCTTTTTTTTTATTTTCTTTTTTTTTGTACTTGTTTTATTTTTTTGCTTCAGTGAAAGATCAGTGTTTTTTTTTGCTGTTGTTAATTGTTTATTGTTTTTGTTAAAAAACAAAAATTTCAACTAAAATGAAAATGAAAACTAAAAACAAAAAAAGTGTCAAATTATTAATAAATACTACAATGGTATAAGTAATACTAAAATAACACTGTTAGCAGCAGAACACACTGTTAATGTTTTCTCTATGCCATTTTATTGCATTTCCATTTATAGCTTCAGTTTAATTTAAGTCTACTGCAAAAAATTTATTTTTGTAGTTAGCAAATACTATTCACTGCCAGTTTTCGTCATCTTATTTTTTGTTAACAAAAATAACCTTGTATTATACAAGATTCCTGCTTTTTTTTTATTATTCCTCTCTGCAGATGGTCCAACACAAAGTAGCTTGAAAGGAGACTTTCACAGTTGAATAGTAAATGGAAAGACTAACACATAATTGGCATTATTTAGTAGCTGTTCAGGAGCTTTTCAACACGCTCCTGGGATAATATTCCTGCAGCGCTTCATTATTTCCTGATGTGCATGCCTCTGCTTAAGCACCAATGGTCAACAATTGTGCTACTACGGACAAGCGCTAAAGTACAAAACAGATGCTAGTTAGAGCCTGGAGTGCCAACAGTAGACAGACCTTGTTGTACTCCATGTGCAGTTTCTCCTGCTCACTCTCCAGCTTGTCTTTAAGGTTCTTCTGCTCCACGATGTTGTCCTGGATCTGAATCATCCTCATGTTCCGCTCTGAATACCAACAGACATGAACAAATCGATACTAAGATTGCTATCAAGAGTACAGGAAAAAGTATATCAAAGGAAGATTGAGGGAGAAAGTACAAAAAAAGAACAATGTTAAGAGAAAAAGAGGGAGAGAAAGTGCGTTGATAGAGGATAGGCCTCCTGCTGGAACCTAATGGAGTGTGTGCCCAAGGTTACTCCACAAATCTGCTCTTAACATCACTCATTTGGAGGGCAAGTGCCTAGCTGCAAGGCTACAGAGCGGGATGCCTGTCTTGCGCTCACTGTCTGATACCGCCTGCTGTTCTGCAGGCAGATTCATGTATGTTAGGGACAGTAAGTCACATGCTACAAATGCATCAATGCTTGTTTTAGCCATTAAAATAAAAAAAAAACAAGGAAGCAGAAAATATTATCATAAGTGGGTTGATAAATGTTGATTCTCAAAAAATAGATCATAGACTTGATGTGTTAACAGGGCTTGACAATACGGACTGGCTCGGGGCCAGCGTCAAAGACACTCGGGACAGTTGACAGAATTGTGATGTGTTTTTAAGTCTTACCAAATTTAAACATTCAAGTGATTTTAAATAATTCAAGTGCAAAAAGACGCAAAAGAGAACTCAGTTGTACCAAATTGAGTTCTCTTTCACATCTTTATGTGCTTGAACACACGCACATTAAAAAAAAAAAAAAAAGTCAAAATGCCCCTCTTGGCGGGTATCCTCAAAACAATGTTGTTTATTTTTTAAAGTGAAAGTAAACAGTTGAGAAAGAAACCGCATGTGTATCAGTATATTGGATGTGTGCATTAGGCCTAATGTAGCTGCTGCTGTCTGTATCATTAATGATAATGATGATCATTAATGATAATCAAGCAACAAGACAAAAAGAAAATCACTCCGCGCTGTTGACTGAATAATGTTTGTAACTTTAAAAAGCATTCAGCTATATAGTGAAGACTGCAGTGTTTTTACATTTGACTGTTTATTTCATCAGTATCTTTGTTCTATTGTATTTATTTGTGCTATTACTTGTCATTTGTTTAGTTGTTCTTATTTTACTTTTGACTATTTACCTGTCTTTAAAGAAATAGTTCACCCAAAAATTGAAGTTTACTGAAAATGTACCTCAACCTCAGGGCATCCAAGATGTTAAGTTAAAAATGTCTTGATAGATTTGTTTATTACAGACTTGACAAGACATTCATTGATGGACAGGAGTCGTGTGGATTACTTGTGGATTATTGTAATGTTTTTATCAGCTGTTTGGACTGTCATTCTGACGGCACCCATTCACAGCAGAGGATCCAATGATGAGCAAGTGATGTAAAGCTGAACAAACAAACTCATCTACATCTTGAATGGCCTAGGGTTAGTAAATTTCTGCCAAATGTTTTGGGTGAACTACTTTATATTAGTTAAACTAGGTTTCGCTGTGGTATCAAAATTGGAATACAGAACTGTGAAATTTGAGAACTGTTTCAAACCACCTACCTAGGTAGTAGTTAACAAAGTCTGCCGTGAGGGCAGGCTGCTTATGTTTACGCCGTCCGTCCACACTTGCGCTGGTATCGGATGTGTCCACGGGGAAGATGTCTGTGCTGATACCCATGAGCTCGGCTTTACGCATCAGCTTACGGATGGCTGAAGCACTAGAGGTGAGTGGCCGGGGAAGCTTCTCTCGTGGCACCCATGCCTGCTGCCGAGTGTTTCGAGACAGCTCTGCTTTCGCTCTGTACTGCTGTAGCCGCGTGGTTATTCGAGCCTAGAGGTTGGGAAATCATAGGCATTCAAAAATTAATGATGACTGATCTTGACTGTCTGATGTATGGAAGACAATATCTGCCTCAGAGTAAAGCGGACCTGAGCTTCAGGTGTGAGCTGCTTCTCCCTTTCCTGCAAAGACACTTTGCAGTAGGACTGCAGGGCCAGGTAATTCTTCCTTTTCCATTTCCTGTCAAAGCGGTCTGCATGCTGCTTGCAGTAGGCAAAGAATGGATCAGCAATGTCCTGTGGGTATAAGTGGATCATGATTTTAAATACAGACACCCACGAGACTTGAAATATAGCTTGATAAAAAAGACAAAATAGTGATGAATGACATGTCATTAATAATCAGTTTTATATTATATTTATTAATAATATAAAATGGATGGGTCCAATTAAAATTCTGACGATGAAATGCATACAGTACACTAGGGGTTGCACCGACTAATCGACTTCAATGCTCTGCCATGATGCTTTAAGCTTGACGTCGACTAGTCGCTGGTCTTATAGAGGGCGCAACAGGATAAGAAATCTTTGAAGGACTTCCACATTTACGCTCCGTTTCCAAACAGTTCAAATGACAAATAAATGCATACTCTGAAAGCGCTCCACAAGACGTGTGATTATATTACTGGATGCTCGAAATTGAACGGGAGAATGCATGTTTTAAACAGCTTATTGTACAGGTACGTTAATCGCCGTTCTAATCTAATGTGCTGCTGCACTGTAACGCACACACATAGGCTACAGACAGTAGCGCTCCAGACTTATTTGTTCATTAATGACGTCATCAGCGACTAGTCGACTTCGACTCGACTTTCATCACATAAAAGTCGACTTCAAAAAATCAGAATTCGTTCAACCCCTACAGTACACAGCCACTGTAAAATGGCGATAAACACAAATCTGTATTAATGTATTAAGGCAGCAAGCTACTAGACTGCTTGGCAACTGTACACAGTATATAGTGAAACACAGCCTCTCAAAACTAACTGCTTTATTTTTTTATTCTCTAACATTTTTCTTACCAAGTACCCTTTGGTAAATAAAGAGATGTTATATTTTATTGTGTAAAACTGATGATTAGCCTGGCCTATAACATCATGTGTAAAGCATCATATTAATGCATTTACATAATTTATGATACCGTTCAAAATTTGGAGTCAGATTTTCATTGAAAAAACGTAATACTTTTAATCAGCATGGATGCATTAAATTAATGCATTTATAACATTACAAAGTATTTCTATTTCAAATAAATGGTGTTCTATTGAACGTTCTATTCAAATAACCCACAAAAACATTCAGCAGCACTACCATTTTCAAAAATGATAAGAAATGTTTCTTGACCAGCAAATCAGCATATTAGAATGATTTCTAAATGATCATGTGACACTGAAGACTGGAGTAATGGCTGCTGAAATTTCAGCTTGCTCCACAAGACATGTGTGATTATATTACTGGATGCTCGAAATTGAACGGGAGAATGCATGTTTTAAACAGCTTATTGTACAGGTACGTTAATCGCCGTTCTAATCTAATGTGCTGCTGCACTGTAACGCACACACATAGGCTACAGACAGTAGCGCGTACATGAGTCATTCAGCACAGAAATGTATTGTCAACACTGTTCTGTGATTTCGCAATAAAATAGCTTAGAAACTGAAAAGTTAAAGCATATATTTCTTAACTAAATTCCACAGCTTCGCTACTAGTAGAGAGACGCTGCCAGGTAGAATTAATTCACACACGCAATCGCTCTCACTAATGCATTCATATTAATGTAATCTTTAGTTTAGTTAGCTCTCAGCTACCGCTGATCATCATTTCATCTGATTTTTCTGTATCTGATTTAGAATGAGCAGAAATCTGTGAGAAATATAACGACCCAAAGACAAAATAACTGATAAAAATGAGCTGTTATAGGAGCAACAGCCATGTGGGCAGCACTGTGTCATATGCCATAGCTGTGCACAAGGTGTTTGTCACAGATCCAGACTTATTTGTTCATTAATGACGTCATCAGCGACTAGTCGACTTCGACTCGACTTTCATCACATAAAAGTCGACTTCAAAAAATCAGAATTCGTTCAACCCCTACAGTACACAGCCACTGTAAAATGGCGATAAACACAAATCTGTATTAATGTATTAAGGCAGCAAGCTACTAGACTGCTTGGCAACTGTACACAGTATATAGTGAAACACAGCCTCTCAAAACTAACTGCTTTATTTTTTTATTCTCTAACATTTTTCTTACCAAGTACCCTTTGGTAAATAAAGAGATGTTATATTTTATTGTGTAAAACTGATGATTAGCCTGGCCTATAACATCATGTGTAAAGCATCATATTAATGCATTTACATAATTTATGATACCGTTCAAAATTTGGAGTCAGATTTTCATTGAAAAAACGTAATACTTTTAATCAGCATGGATGCATTAAATTAATGCATTTATAACATTACAAAGTATTTCTATTTCAAATAAATGGTGTTCTATTGAACGTTCTATTCAAATAACCCACAAAAACATTCAGCAGCACTACCATTTTCAAAAATGATAAGAAATGTTTCTTGACCAGCAAATCAGCATATTAGAATGATTTCTAAATGATCATGTGACACTGAAGACTGGAGTAATGGCTGCTGAAATTTCAGCTTTGAAAACAATATTTTACTATACTGTTTTTATTTTTACTGTATTTTTGATCAAACAAATGCAGCCTTGGGAACATAAGATACTTCTTTCAAAAAAAATAAAAATAAAAATCTTTCCGACCCCAAACTTTTGAATGATAGTGTATTTTCCAAAGCCATTATAATAAGGATTAATGTTCAGAGACATACATGTACATCACATTTTTTTTGTTACATAATATAAGTTATTCTGGTAGGGACAATGGAACAAGAAGCTGAATTTTTGCTTATTTAACTTGGTAGAAGTTAATTTAACTTCAAAATAATATGGCATTATTAATATTGTTTTTTAATTTAGTTTAAAATTAGAATGAAATCTAACATAATTAGCAGACCCTCTACAGTACGGCTGTGGAACAATTCCTCCTGTGGAAGACCCTGCTCTAAACAAACACTGGTCAACCTGTGTGTTCAAGACTGATTCGTAATTTGGCAATTCCTCAAATAACCAATAAACTGAAAGACACCAAAAAACAACAAACACAAGAAAACTGTTTTCAATGAATACCTTCACTTTCTGTTGATCAAAACAAACGCAGATGTCTTGCAAAGTCAGTACTATTAAATAATCTACTGTTGTCTAACGTGTCGTCTGAAAGCATGAAAAAACAAAACCTTGGCTGTGGTGCAATACACCGTGTTTAATCTATTTCTTAAAATGCACACAACTTGGAGGAAGGTGAGAGAAGGGCTGAAGTCCTTAAGAACAATCTCTGAGTGATTTGATTAAGGCTATTTCAAGATATTTCCCTTTATCTTCAACTACCTCATTATTGTTAATGTGACAGTTGTTGCAGGTTTCATTTTGAGTGCTTGTGTGCTCAGACACCTGATAATTCTAATGCACATTTTGATTATGGGGGGAACGGGAGTATCTTCTGAAATACAGGTTCACGCTTTCTGGCTGTTGGGATAATGATGCACAGTGCTCCAGATTTTTATAGACCATCGGTGGCTGTGCATTCCCTGATAGCCGTGATAAATAGGCGTTCACAAAAGGCCTGTAAAAATTCCCCTCCCTTTTAAAGGACAAGTACATTTTGCAGAGAATGTGGGAGCTGATGCTGGGGGGCAAGACAATGATTGATGTAAGGCTAGTGTGACTTTTCCAGGAATGGAAAGGGACTGCAGATCTGCCTTTCTCAGAAACAGCCTTCTATGGAAGGGGAGGGAACCTTAGAACAATGTCAGCCTATTTCAGCAGTTTAAAATCTCTGCAGCTGAGACGTTAGCAGCAAGTTTCTCTCGCTGAGCTCACATCTCCTCGTCACAAGCATAGCATTTCACCCCCTCCCTCGAGGGCAGATGGAAGCACAGCCATTTTCCGTCATCCACAGAATCATTTAGGCTTAAGGTGTCTCGCCGGATGCTATCAGCCCACTCACCTGTTGATATGAGGCCCTTGCACAGCTGACTGGATTAAGTGGATTGCAGTGAGTAGGCACTTTTCGCCAGTGTTTATCTGCGCTGAACGCCACCATCATATGCTTCTCCAATATGGACTGCATATTTGAGCCACGAGGCTGATGGTCTGTGACCACGGCCTGGGCTGGGAATTTGTTCAGCTGGATGACCTCGTGCTCTGAGTCCTCTCTCTATGCTTACAGGTATCTGTTTGATAAACTCCCACATTTGAAGATCAAACGTGCATGTGAAAAATGTGTTGGCAGAGAATCGGAATCTTCCTAAAGGAACAGTTCACCAAAAAATTGCCATTTGCTGAATTGTACTCACCCCCAGGCCGTCCAAGATGGATGGTGAGTTTGTTTCTTCATCGGAACAGATTTGGAGAAGTTTAGCATTACATACGTTGCTCACCAATGAATCATCTGCAGTGAATGGGTGCCGTTAGAATGAAAGCAAACAGCTGATAAAAACAACATAATCCACAAGTAACCCGCACGACTCCAGTCCATCAATTACCATCTTGTAAAGTGAGAAACTGCGTGTTTGTAATAAACAAATCCATCATTAAGGCGTTTTAATTTTAAACCGTCGATTCTGGCCAAAATGAGAGTATGTAATCCACACTTCCTCCAGTGAAAAAGTCCATCCCCTGTTGTCCTCTCACATCACAATCCATCAAGAAATTTGCACAAGACATAAATTGACGGACTGGAGTGGTGTGGATTATTGTGATGTTTTTATCAGCTGTTCTGACTCTCATTCTAACGGCACCCATTCACTGCAGAGGATCTACTGATGAGCAGTTGATGCAATGCTAAAATTCTCCAAATTTTTTCGATGAAAAAATTAACTTTTATACCACATACATCTCAAATGGACCATTTTTATGATATCTTCATGATGATGATTTTGTCATTTTAGAGCTTGGATACCCCAGTCCTCATCCATTTTCTTTACAGTAAAAAGAGAAGCCAGAATATTATTTAAAAATGCACCTTAAGTGTTCAACAGAAGGTAGTCAGTCCAAAAGGTTTTAGAACAAATGTGGGTGAGAAGTAAAAAAATCAGTATTTGCGTTGAAATGGATTTGAGGAATATATATATATGTATATATATGTATATGTATATATATATATATATATATATATATATATGTATATATGTATATATG
>NW_015546044.1:1444295-1449247 GCF_001515605.1 Sinocyclocheilus anshuiensis | reverse complement strand
AATCGCCTTTAAAGTTGTCCAAATAAAGTTCTTAGCAATGCATATAACGAATCAAAAATTAAGTTTTGATATATTTACAGTAGGAAATTTAAAAAATGTCTTCATGGAACATGATCTTTACTTAATATCCTAATGATTTTAAGTTCTTAGCAATGCATATAACGAATCAAAAATTAAGTTTTGATATATTTACAGTAGGAAATTTAAAAAAATATCTTCATGGAACATGATCTTTTCTTAATATCCTAATGATTTTTGGCATAAAAGAAAAATCAATAATTTTGATCCATACAATGTATTTTTGGCTAGTTCTACAAATATACCCCAGCGACTTAAGACTGGTTTTGTGGTCCAGGGTCACATATATATATATACACATATATGTATTTTTTTTTTTATTGAGGAAAAAATCCTTAAAAGCGGTGGATGAGAGCTGGAATGTTAAAAGCATGCCACTAAACGTTACAAAGCTGGCTCACAGCAATGCAACTGTGGGGAAGTTGGAGAAAAACATCAAATAATGCAGATCAAAGAGGATGACCACACACTTACTTCTTCCGCAGCAGCTTCAGACAGCAGCCCTTCTCGTTGTGCACACGTAACGTGGAAGAATGAGCGGCACATTCCGGCATCACAGCTGATGCAAACGCCTGTGCGAGCAAAGCGTGCATCCTCACACAAACTGCACTCCTGTAAACCATTAACAGGCTATTGTGACAACAGCAAATGACAGAAAACTATAACGTACTAAGAAAAACATGACAGGGAAAACTTTCTAGCATTTGCTGACTTCAAATATTATTACTTTCCTACTAATCACTTGGGATTATTTCTATTTTTGCAGTCAAGAAAGAAAGGTAAACTGAAAGCTGATTGTGTAACACAGCTTGGATATGGAAAAAATATCTTTAAACACCATTATAATAATCCCACATTCATTTACTGTATAGTTCTATATTTAAGATAAGGTGGACAACGAGCCTCTAAAAGCCCATTTGACTTTCTCCAATTACTGGAGTTCAAAATTAAAATAATAATAGCCTTTCTCTAGGAGTAATTTCTTTTCACATGTACAGCACAAACCATTAAAGAAAGACTTTCAAGTGCTTCTAAAGTAATTTGCTTCCCAGTAAAAGGAACCTCTTCTGACTTACTGACACATAAAATAATGTCAGATAGAGTAAATGTCAAAATGTCTACAGTCGACAGAAATTCTTGGGAGGGAAGTGAAAGATGCCCTTTGCTCAAAGAAGGAAGTCAGCACTTCCCATCTTTTATCAGAAATGTCTTTTCTTTTTTTAAATAAAGTGTCAAAAAAAAAAAGAAAACGAAAAAAAGAAAATGGGTTTTCCAGCAATTTAAATTTGTTTGAATAATATCTATGATGCACCAATTAATCAGTGATTGTATTGATCATTTTCAATTGATATTCGTACATCTGTGATAATCTGACAAACTAAAAACAGTTAATTTCTGTCTTATTAATATACATTTGTACATATATTATACCAGTGAAACATATACACTACCATACATATACACTACCAGTGAAGTTTTTTGTTTTTTAATAAATTAATACTTTTATTCAGCAAGGATAGATTAAATTGATCAAAAGTGTCAAGTGAACCTATTTATAATGTTACAAAACATTTACATTTCAAATAAATGCTGTTCTTTTGAACTTTCATTAAAAAAAATTCAAAAAACAACTATTGGGTTTCCACAGATATATAACTGTTTTTAACAACGTTTGTTAAATGATTCTTGAGAAAATGTTTTAGAATGTTTCTTGAGCACCAAATAAGCATATTAGAATGATTTCTGAAAGATCATGTGACAGTGACACTGAAGACTGCTTACCATCACATTACCAATCACATTACCATTAAAATATAATTGTAAGTTGCAAAATTTCAAAATATTACTACAGCTTAAAAGTTCTGTTTTTACTGTATTTCTATTTAAATAAATGCAGTCATGGTGAGAGTGCAAAATGTTATGTATGTTTCATTCAGAATTTCACAGTATGGTGTATTTTGCTGCAGAAGAAAAAATTACATAAATGTTGGTAACTGGATCAGTATAGGTCTTCAACCCTGCTCCTGGGGACCCACTGTCCAGCAAAGTTTATTTCCAACCTGCTTCAGCACACCTGGCCTCTGACTTTTCAAGTGATCCTGAAGACCTTGATTAGCTGGTTCAGGTGTGTTTAATTAGGATTGGAGCTGAACTCTGCAGGAAAGTGTGTCCTCCAGGAGCAGGGTTGAAGATCTATGGTATTGGCTGATTATAGTGTTCAAATACCGATTATCACATCGGCTTACCACTATTAATAACCTGTTATTGAGGTAATGTTTTTTTTTTTAGCTGTATGTCATTAGTAACTTTTGATACTTGCCTTTGCTCCATACTTTGAGTAGTTCATCTCTGTGAGTGTTACAGGCCGCAGCTTGTCAATATCTCCAAATGCGACCCCTGGAACATAAAGGGCACACACCACGTGCACCCACCTTCAGCAGAACAAAGCAAAGTTGAGCATCTATTTTTACATAATAGTTATCATAGTATACGGACAGTTCCTTATTCACATTATGTGCTGAATAAATCATATGATTGTAATTACATTCATTCAGAGGTCCACCGTTAGCAGAACAAAGCAGCATCTAGTTAATGGACTACTATTCACTCTTCCTTGAATAATTGCTATAACCCTTAAGCCATTCAGAAGAAGAAATACTCATTTACAGGTTTAAATGTACTCTAAATTGACCATTTGGAGTGACAGAATTTCAAATGCAGACTTTAGGAAGGAGAATTCGAAGTCCAATATAAAGATATCCATCTTTGGTGAGCGCACGCTCTACACTTTAATTTGCTGTGTTTTTCATGCTCTAGTGAAGTAGCAAATTTGGGTGCAGGCGGCCTGAGGAGCACTATCAGTGATAACGTGGCTTGAGTCTTCACGCTTCAGACGACTGTCTCTTCCTCTTCCTCTCCCTCTCTCTCAGCCCCATCCCTCCCTCCTAGCCAAATCCACCACTTTTTCTCTCCTTCACTCATCCTGCACATACCTGTGCCTCTTCAAGTTTTTCACTTATTTAGCATTTTTCCAGCATCTTAGCTCAGAGGGTGGCATAAAACCTTAAACGGATATACAACAATTAAAGGAGTAACTCAAACATGAAAAGGTGTGACGGGGATGGCTGTGCCTTTAATGAGTGTGCTAATGATGATAAAACGTAATATCAGACCAAGCATCGGTTAAAACTCACCTCCCCGCATCAGTTTCTTTGAAGATGCCGTCCTGACTGGGACAGAGTTCACAGCTGGGTGTGACGCCATTCTTGCACGCGTCACAGAACCACGGTTCTGTCGAGTTCTCCGAGGCTGAGCTCATGATAGAGTCACTTTCACCATCGACACCATAACAACCTGAGAAAAAAGAAAAAGAAAAATCTATCTGAATTAATGAAAGGAATGTTGAGTATTTCATATTACTGAGGGCTCAGTTCTTCTTGTAAAGTTGTTACAATATAACCTATTCACAATCATAAATACTGAATCTGTGCAGTACATGCATAAATATGCATATACAAATTTTCAAATATTGAAAATATTTGTGCCTCTTAATATTTCCGTTTTTTTTTTTCCAGGACTCTGATGAATAGCAAATTCAAAAGAACAATTTATTTAAAAATAGAAATCTCAAATCTTCTGATGTATTGATAAACTAAATATAGTTTGTCTGTTTCTCTTTTTTTCCTCAAAATGTTCTTAAATTAAATGTCACGATACAAGGTAATGTTAACTGGATGGCATAGTTGAGGCTGTGGTGAAATAGCAATAATGACTTCACCTTGGAAGCATCAATAAGACTGGTTTAAAAATTTAATCATATTTCACCCATTTAGTTTTTTCTGGAGAAAAAACCTTAACATTTAACAAAAATGTGCGGCTTGGAAATGTGAGAATGTTGACATGGCACTTTAAAATCTGAACTACAGCAGAAAATATCCTTAGTGCTTAGCTGCCTGATGTAGCAACTGTGCATGGCAGAATGTCAAAAGAACAAAGAAATCTAGAGCGCAGAATGCTTTTGTTGCTAAACTTTTTCCAGACAAAGCTAATAATAAGGCCATTTGATCAAATGGTAGCACCACAAGTCAAAGATGGAAGCATTGGGCCAACAAAAGCATTTCAATGCTGTCCCCTTAATTTCCTCAGGTTGCCAAGACAATTATTGTGCTGATCAGGTTACCATGACGCCTATTACACTCAGCAAACGTGCTCCATGCCACCAATAAGCGCGGCAATCAGCTCCTTCTCAACACTGCAGAGATAACGTTCCTGCTCCTAATACAGCAAACCAGCCCCCGGGCATTGGAGAAATGGAGAGAGAGACAAGCAAATAAAAGTTCAGGTACTTTGCATACTCACCACAAAAGACCCAAACAGCAAAATGTGCAGAGAATGCTTAAGCATGGCTTTTCTCTGAGTTCCAACCAGCAGGCTAAAACTTCTAGGTTTGTAGTGATAAACACAGCAGAACTTGGGAGAGGTCGATATTAAAGCTCAGGGGGGGAAATTAAGGTGTGCAATTCTGTGAGGTAAAATATGTTGAGCTGGACAATTTATGTTTGCCAGAATCATCCAGGTCACTTTTTCCAAGAGCAAACTCAGGTAACCTAAGTGCACGTGAAAAACACACAGCATTTCTCACCAGTGGGAGCAAATGTTAGGCTTTCATATTCTCATATATTCTCAGTCTTTTTTAACCAAGTGGTAATGGGTCCCATTACGAAGCCCAGCCTGACGTTTATTTTCTTAAAGAAAGGTAGTATGGGAACACTGCTGGCAACAGTTGGGTGCGTATTACTGACAGGGCTTTGAACCATAGGGCTGGAGCTTGCAATGATCAGTCTGCTGGTTTAACGGACTTACTGCTGACCCGT
>NW_015546044.1:1442178-1443962 GCF_001515605.1 Sinocyclocheilus anshuiensis | reverse complement strand
CCAAACTAAATAATAGTGTATTATTTCAAGAAAAATTTACATAATTTCAGCTAAATAATAAGTTGTCTAAAATGTTAGGCAAACCACCAGAAAACAAGGAAAGTGTGTGGCTATGCTATACTTATGGCTATAAACAATGTTTTAAAGTTTATTGGCCAACTCTGTCCACTTCACACAGATGCTTTATTCTAAAAAAATATATTTTCAGGGTTAATTAACAACTACAACTTTTACTCCATATTGAACCCAGAATATTCCTTTAATATTAAGTCCTTTGAGGGGGGGTACAGGAATGAATGAATAAGGCCAATTAGAGCCCACAGACCTGGTAGATGAGAAAGAGAGAGAGGGGGAAAAAAAGATGAGGTAAAAGCTACGAATGGCAGCTGCCTTGATGTAAATCAGCAAAACTGATTCAGTTACTAAAAAAAAAGCCTTTTGAAAACCAGCACTCTCTCTTTCACAAAACAATGCAATCATTTTCATAACCAGCAATGCGTGGAATAAATCATTTCCTCATTAAGAGGCGAGTGAAAAAAAATTCAAGGTTCTATCAAACCAGATAACATTTTAATTGAATACTTGTATTCTGTGAAGCTGGTTTTGTACTGGGATGAAACCAATGTGATTCAGCTGTTATTCAGCAAGGCACCTTTTTAAGAACAAAGGCTTGAATTTGCTGAATAAACCCAATGTATTAGGCAGTGTTTGAAATGTTTTGTTCCAATAGTCAATGAAAGTCAAAATTGTTTTCACTACTCTAGCATGTAGCCTAGCTATTGAACACATTACATACTTCCCCTCTGCATATTATAAAACATACAATTTCCAGACTGTTCATTTACAATATTTTACAAGCAGATAATTTTTATTTAAACCAAATCAAACTATACAGTTCAATAACTGAAGGAACAACCATCCCTGAAGCACCCCGGGGTTAAGGGCATTTCTAAAGAGCACGACGGTAAAATGTTTTTAGGTCCTTATCACATCCTTTCCAATGGATTCAAGTCAGGACTTTGCCTGGGCAACTTTAAAACTTTAAAACTGATTATTTTTAGCCATTCAGATGTGATCTGGATTCTGTGTTTTGGATAATTGTCCTCCTGCACCACCCAATTAAACTTTACCTTCAGGTGACGCACATATAGTTGGATATTCTCAGTTTTGAGTCTTTTGACTATATTTTGGGACACTGAGACTCATTCCAAGAACAATTGAAACCATTTATGGCGCTTTTCCACTGCGTGGTACGACTCGGCTCGGTACGGCTCAATACGGCACGGCATGGTTCGGCTCGGCACGGTTTGCATTTCCACTGCAGTTCAGTACCGCTTTAGAGTGGGCGGGATTATTCACATGTCGTTATAGTTGTGCCACCTCTACTACCATGACTCCTAAAAAACTTTTTCATTCCGCGTCGCCCCATCAAACTCTCGCTGGATCCGCTCCTCTGCTATCAACGAGAGGAATGTCTGTACTTCCGCAACAGACAACAAAACTTTTTGGTTGTTAAAAAAAAGGTGCGCTCATTCAAAACAGTTGCGTTCGATCCTTTGCTGGCTGTGCTGAATTAAATCTAGCGGTTCTTTTGTGTTTGTGTCGCAAGTTCAGTGACGCAGGTAGTGACGATTCTCTCCGGCCAATCCATGATCAGCAGAGTTTACACGTCACGTTTTGGTAACGGTACAGTTCACTTGGAACCCCAACCGAAGTGGTACTAAAAAAAGTACCAGGTACCAGGTACTGTACCCAGTGGAAAACCCCCCAAAAGTGAACCGTAC
>NW_015546044.1:1433771-1441939 GCF_001515605.1 Sinocyclocheilus anshuiensis | reverse complement strand
AAAGTTGATCCGTAGGGAGCCGTACCGTGCCATACCATGCAGTGGAAAAGCGCCATTAGTGACAAAAAGCAAACCAAAGAAGAAATCCAAATACCTTTTCACCACACTGTAGCTTACTCCAGCCAAGAATCACTAGGTCTAAAGTGTATTGTTTTCCCATTTTGGTACCTTGTAAACCCACAGGCACACCACCTGAGGCAAAGACTGTGCCGCAACCCAGCCTAGGGTCACATGCATCGCAGGTTCATTGTGATAGTACAATCCTCCTTGAAGGCAAGCTGAAACTTAGACAGGAAGCAAGGGAACAGTGCTTATGGTCTGAGGACTGGAAGATCAGATAGAGCAAGGGAGAAACATGTTTTTAACCTTGAGCAAAATACATAACCTGAAATAATTTAGCAATTATGCACCAGTGTGAAAATACATGTGCAAAGTGGTTTCAATACATCCTGCTACACTTCGCATAGCAAATACCTTCAAGCAAAACCGTTTAACTTCTGATGAGAAACCTATTTATAAAACTAAGGCAGTTCAGCACACAAAGCCTCTCAGTGTTCCCAAAACATAGACCTATCACAAAAAAACTGTCATAACACATCATGATATAAAGGGGAAACACAAAGCCCAAAGCCATTATTCCTGTAACAAAATACACAGCTAAAAGCACAAGACAGATTACTCTGACAGAAAATTCTGTCATTAATCACTCAACCCCATGTTGTTCCAAACCCGTAAGACATTTGTTCGTCTTTGGAACACAAATTAAGATATATTTTTGATGAAATCCGAGAGCTTTCTGACCGTGCATAGACAGCAATGTAACTACCATGTTCAAGGCCCAGTAAGGTAGTAAAGACATGGTTAAAATAGTCAATGTGACATCAGTGGTTCAACCGTAATGTTATGAAGCTACGAGAATACTTTTTGTGTGCAAAAAAACAAACAAAAATAAGGACTTTTATTCAACAATTTCTTCTCTTCTTTGTCAGTCTTCAATGCGCATTCATGAGAGTACCACGACGCATCAGTCTGGTTTAATTCATCGTCATTAAGTTTCACAATTATTTTACAACTGAATATAGGTCAGGAATTAAATTGATATGGATAAAAAATGAATAAATAATTCAGGGAAAATTATAGTCATTATAACATTCAACATTGAGTATTTAGATTGATTATAATGCATCAATGCATTATTACACCCCTAATGAACACATGCTTATTTTAGTGAATATTAACCAAGCATAAATTTGGATATGCAAGTTGGACTTAACTGAAAATTTACTCAAGACAACAAAGTGAGACAAAGCAAAAGACAAACATAAAAATAAATAAATTCTCCGAGGACTAAATTTGACAATAAAAAAAAAACATTTAAGCAAGTAACCAACTTAAATGAATTGCACATGTTTGGGGAAATAATTAACTTTACGGTCCAGAACTCATTAGGGTCTTTCTGAAATCAATACCAGCAGCATGGTAATTAGTGTTCCAATGAGTGCAAAGCCATTACTGAACGATGTGATGCTTTTTACTGGGGAACGGTTTTAATAAACTCACTCCACTGAATGATAGTGGCGACCATTACAACACAGCCGGGAAAATTCCTCTTTTTGTTTTAATGAACTACTAAAGGACATAAAAACAACAAACAAGTCAGAGGTGGAAAACAAGGATTCATAATTGGCTTGAATAGCCATTGCAGACCAGACCAAGTATGGTGAGGAGCGCCTCTTTTAACACTTCTCGGGTAATGACGATTGTGCAAATTGAGCGCGTTAGAGTTAGATGCTAATCAAAAGCATTGTGCGAGCGCTAGTTTGAGCTCAGATGGGAAATGCGTGTCTACTGGAACCAAGAGACTCCGGTCTTCCTCTCTGCTCTGATCGAAGATGAGTCTCCATCACTTTTCTCTGATAGAGTATTTCCCTTTAGAGTTTGTGCGAGGCCATATGCAAGGTCAGATCCTCCACAGACTGCCGAGCTTCAGAGTCAAGCTGTGAGACACTTGCGCGCATCTAAGGATGACAGCTTCTCTCTTATCTTCGGTGCTGCTCTTGTGGCCCCTTTGCTCCAATACTTTATCATTCAATTTTTCCTGGCTCCTTCCCAAGAACATTTCCAAATCTCGCTGCCGAGTCGAGTTATCCAAATACTGCAACGTTAAGCAAAACTGCCACTTGAACTTTCTCTCGGTAAATAGGCAGATTAGAATCTAAATCCTTTGTTTCAGCAGCCACCCATGCACCCCACAGTTTGAGACGTGACATCCCATTTTTACTGCGCCAGGCTGCCGAAAACAGACTCTTTTCAACGCTTTTCAAAAGCTCTACGGCTTTGGCGGAAGCAGCCTGACCCAAAATAGCTGACGTGAAGAAAAAGCGGCCGATCGCTGGTCTGGGACAGCAAACTACCTGCAGGTCTCACTTTTGTCTGAATGCAAAGAGCATTACATAAACTGCACCTTTTTCAGTGGCACTTGTCTAAAGGTCACCTTTTCAAACTAGTGCACAAATATCAAGTGAGCATTTGTGACACAGTCAGCCATGAGGCCCGCCCCACCTCCTGGACCAATCATGCCCTCTCCCACTGGGAATAGCGGTACCATGGAGCAGCTGGTATTAGCAGGTGGCAAGCGACTGGCCCAGGTCAAGAATTTTGCTCTGAAACAGCTGTTCAACCCCTTGGAAGCTGCTGGCATTCTCTGTCCTGATGTGATCTGTAGGAAAATATCATTCAAAATATAATTCTGTTACAGAGTTAGACTGGTGACTAGGGATAGTTCAGCCAGAAATACAAATTCTGTCAAATCTGTATTTATTTTTTCTGTGGAACACAAGAGTGTTTTTTGGTCCATATAGTGGAGGTCACTGGTCACCAAACACTGCATTTGGTCACCAACATTATACAAAATATCTTATTTTGTGTTCCAAAGAAGAAAGAAAAGCCATACAGGTTTGAAACAACATGACGACAGTAGGTGAATTATGAACATTTTAATTTTTTGGCTGACCTATCCTATAACCTAACCTGTATATAAAGCATATAAAGCATATATAATAGTATTTAATTAAATATTTACCAAATTACCATATGCAGGATGTAAGATTATACCGTTAAAAAAATAATAATATTGGTAGACATTCTGCAAAACTGCATTTTAAAACCTTTGTTTCTAACACAGTCAGATTTGTTAATTATGAATTTAGTCATTTTATTTTAGAAACACAATTTGGTGCAAGAATTCACCAAATCACTGTTTTACTACAACTTTGAATGTGGCTCAATGTTATACAATATGAAGCAGTTTTTGTACTTTTGCTTATAATTAATGTACATAAAATAATAGTAATAACAATAATAATAATACCAAATTTGTACCATTATACCAAATTCTTCTGAATCCAAATTAATATATTTCTCATGAAATACTATTAGAATAATTATAATATGGTTATGTAGTATATAAAAAAAATTAAAAAAAAACTTAAAAAGTTATATATTTTTACTGCTTAACTCAAAAGCAAGTACAAAGCAACTATAGTGTGACATATGTCGTTACTATTAAATTACTGGTAGTACTGTACCCAGTGGAAAACCCCCCAAAAGTGAACCGTACCGAGCCGTACCGTGCCATACCATGCAGTGGAAAAGCGCCATTAGTGACAAAAAGCAAACCAAAGAAGAAATCCAAATACCTTTTCACCACACTGTAGCTTACTCCAGCCAAGAATCACTAGGTCTAAAGTGTATTGTTTTCCCATTTTGGTACCTTGTAAACCCACAGGCACACCACCTGAGGCAAAGACTGTGCCGCAACCCAGCCTAGGGTCACATGCATCGCAGGTTCATTGTGATAGTACAATCCTCCTTGAAGGCAAGCTGAAACTTAGACAGGAAGCAAGGGAACAGTGCTTATGGTCTGAGGACTGGAAGATCAGATAGAGCAAGGGAGAAACATGTTTTTAACCTTGAGCAAAATACATAACCTGAAATAATTTAGCAATTATGCACCAGTGTGAAAATACATGTGCAAAGTGGTTTCAATACATCCTGCTACACTTCGCATAGCAAATACCTTCAAGCAAAACCGTTTAACTTCTGATGAGAAACCTATTTATAAAACTAAGGCAGTTCAGCACACAAAGCCTCTCAGTGTTCCCAAAACATAGACCTATCACAAAAAAACTGTCATAACACATCATGATATAAAGGGGAAACACAAAGCCCAAAGCCATTATTCCTGTAACAAAATACACAGCTAAAAGCACAAGACAGATTACTCTGACAGAAAATTCTGTCATTAATCACTCAACCCCATGTTGTTCCAAACCCGTAAGACATTTGTTCGTCTTTGGAACACAAATTAAGATATATTTTTGATGAAATCCGAGAGCTTTCTGACCGTGCATAGACAGCAATGTAACTACCATGTTCAAGGCCCAGTAAGGTAGTAAAGACATGGTTAAAATAGTCAATGTGACATCAGTGGTTCAACCGTAATGTTATGAAGCTACGAGAATACTTTTTGTGTGCAAAAAAACAAACAAAAATAAGGACTTTTATTCAACAATTTCTTCTCTTCTTTGTCAGTCTTCAATGCGCATTCATGAGAGTACCACGACGCATCAGTCTGGTTTAATTCATCGTCATTAAGTTTCACAATTATTTTACAACTGAATATAGGTCAGGAATTAAATTGATATGGATAAAAAATGAATAAATAATTCAGGGAAAATTATAGTCATTATAACATTCAACATTGAGTATTTAGATTGATTATAATGCATCAATGCATTATTACACCCCTAATGAACACATGCTTATTTTAGTGAATATTAACCAAGCATAAATTTGGATATGCAAGTTGGACTTAACTGAAAATTTACTCAAGACAACAAAGTGAGACAAAGCAAAAGACAAACATAAAAATAAATAAATTCTCCGAGGACTAAATTTGACAATAAAAAAAAAACATTTAAGCAAGTAACCAACTTAAATGAATTGCACATGTTTGGGGAAATAATTAACTTTACGGTCCAGAACTCATTAGGGTCTTTCTGAAATCAATACCAGCAGCATGGTAATTAGTGTTCCAATGAGTGCAAAGCCATTACTGAACGATGTGATGCTTTTTACTGGGGAACGGTTTTAATAAACTCACTCCACTGAATGATAGTGGCGACCATTACAACACAGCCGGGAAAATTCCTCTTTTTGTTTTAATGAACTACTAAAGGACATAAAAACAACAAACAAGTCAGAGGTGGAAAACAAGGATTCATAATTGGCTTGAATAGCCATTGCAGACCAGACCAAGTATGGTGAGGAGCGCCTCTTTTAACACTTCTCGGGTAATGACGATTGTGCAAATTGAGCGCGTTAGAGTTAGATGCTAATCAAAAGCATTGTGCGAGCGCTAGTTTGAGCTCAGATGGGAAATGCGTGTCTACTGGAACCAAGAGACTCCGGTCTTCCTCTCTGCTCTGATCGAAGATGAGTCTCCATCACTTTTCTCTGATAGAGTATTTCCCTTTAGAGTTTGTGCGAGGCCATATGCAAGGTCAGATCCTCCACAGACTGCCGAGCTTCAGAGTCAAGCTGTGAGACACTTGCGCGCATCTAAGGATGACAGCTTCTCTCTTATCTTCGGTGCTGCTCTTGTGGCCCCTTTGCTCCAATACTTTATCATTCAATTTTTCCTGGCTCCTTCCCAAGAACATTTCCAAATCTCGCTGCCGAGTCGAGTTATCCAAATACTGCAACGTTAAGCAAAACTGCCACTTGAACTTTCTCTCGGTAAATAGGCAGATTAGAATCTAAATCCTTTGTTTCAGCAGCCACCCATGCACCCCACAGTTTGAGACGTGACATCCCATTTTTACTGCGCCAGGCTGCCGAAAACAGACTCTTTTCAACGCTTTTCAAAAGCTCTACGGCTTTGGCGGAAGCAGCCTGACCCAAAATAGCTGACGTGAAGAAAAAGCGGCCGATTGCTGGTCTGGGACAGCAAACTACCTGCAGGTCTCACTTTTGTCTGAATGCAAAGAGCATTACATAAACTGCACCTTTTTCAGTGGCACTTGTCTAAAGGTCACCTTTTCAAACTAGTGCACAAATATCAAGTGAGCATTTGTGACACAGTCAGCCATGAGGGCCGCCCCACCTCCTGGACCAATCATGCCCTCTCCCCACTGGGAATACTGGTACCATGGTGCAGCTGGTACTAGCAGGTGGCAAGCGACTGGCCCAGGTCAAGAATTTTGCTCTGAAACAGCTGTCCAACCCCTTGGAAGCTGCTGGCATTCTCTGTCCTGATGTGATCTGTAGGAAAATATCATTCAAAATATAATTCTGTTACAGAGTTAGACTGGTGACTAGGGATAGTTCAGCCAGAAATACAAATTCTGTCAAATCTGTATTTATTTTTTCTGTGGAACACAAGAGTGTTTTTTGGTCCATATAGTGGAGGTCACTGGTCACCAAACACTGCATTTGGTCACCAACATTATACAAAATATCTTATTTTGTGTTCCAAAGAAGAAAGAAAAGCCATACAGGTTTGAAACAACATGACGACAGTAGGTGAATTATGAACATTTTAATTTTTTGGCTGACCTATCCTATAACCTAACCTGTATATAAAGCATATAAAGCATATATAATAGTATTTAATTAAATATTTACCAAATTACCATATGCAGGATGTAAGATTATACCGTTAAAAAAATAATAATATTGGTAGACATTCTGCAAAACTGCATTTTAAAACCTTTGTTTCTAACACAGTCAGATTTGTTAATTATGAATTTAGTCATTTTATTTTAGAAACACAATTTGGTGCAAGAATTCACCAAATCACTGTTTTACTACAACTTTGAATGTGGCTCAATGTTATACAATATGAAGCAGTTTTTGTACTTTTGCTTATAATTAATGTACATAAAATAATAGTAATAACAATAATAATAATACCAAATTTGTACCATTATACCAAATTCTTCTGAATCCAAATTAATATATTTCTCATGAAATACTATTAGAATAATTATAATATGGTTATGTAGTATATAAAAAAAATTAAAAAAAAACTTAAAAAGTTATATATTTTTACTGCTTAACTCAAAAGCAAGTACAAAGCAACTATAGTGTGACATATGTCGTTACTATTAAATTACTGGTACCATGATGTGCAGCATTGATCATGCCACTTTTTAAAGTCCTCAAATATTCCCACAGCAGGACTGAGAAAGCAAGAAGAAGAGAGTGAGAGGAGGACTGCAGAACAGATTCTGCACTCCTCCATAGGCCTCACTGCATTTTATACTTTCTATTTCTCTCCTGAAGAGGAGAGCAAGAGACTTTGTGTGCGTGTATGAATCTGAGAAGTGTGTGGCTCTGAGCGCTGACACTGCAACACTGCTCTTGGCACGGTAAAGACTCCTGGATGCTTCAAGGTTGCCCTCTGATTCAGTGGCGCTAGGTTATGAAGTAGCTTGTTTCAGTGAGTTGACACTAAAGGGGGAGGAGTGAGTGCGTGCGTGTGTGTGTGTGTGTGTGTGTGCACGAGAAAGTGTGTTTGCTTGGAATGTATTCCTCACTGTTGTTGTATGTGTGTGTCATCTAACCAGGATGGCAGAGCCAATGACTGATTTAACCATTTTCTAACTCAGACATGCTATCAGTTTGAGAGTGCAGCTTATTTGACTTAGATAACACCACTGACAGCTTCAGACTAAAAATGACCCTACCCAATGGCTCCTAAAATTAAACTTGTTTTTTTAGTTGAAAAATTACAAAATTGCTTGATACAAACAGCTGTTTAGAAATGTCCATGCTCCCTAACTTTTGTGGATGAACAGTAAGTGTAAGTGAATTGTAAGTGAATATATAAAAGCCTATATACAGTGCACAGTATAAATGAGTACACCTCCTCGGATTAAATATAAAATATGTATTTTCTTAATGATCACCAATATAATTCATAGAAAGATGGCAAAATTGAAATGTATTAAACATATTCTTAAAGGGGTCATATGATGCGATTTCAATTTTTCCTTTCTCTTTGGAGTGTTACAAGCTCTTGGTGCATTAAGAAGATCTGTAAAGTTGCAAAGACTAAAGTCTCAAATCCAAAGAGATATTCTTTATAAAAGTTAAGAGTCAGC
>NW_015546044.1:1430477-1433366 GCF_001515605.1 Sinocyclocheilus anshuiensis | reverse complement strand
ATCAGAGCACACCTCGCTTTTCAGACCGATGAGCTTTGTAAAAATCGACGCGTTTCAGAAAGGCGGGGCATAAAGGAGAAACAATAATGTACAGTATGTGGAAAATGATGTGTTTTTTGAACTTTAAACCGCATAAACACATTTCATTACACCAAATACACAAAATAATGTTATTTTTAGCAGCATCATATGACCCCTTTAATAAAAACAGAGAAATACATGTCATTAATATCTGTAAAATATGCAGGGACTAAGAGGAGGGTAGCAGCTTCAGTTTCAGGTTTTTGTATTACATCACAGTGGTGTGTCAATTCATGACAGCGTTGATAAAGTACAACTCCCTCACACCTTCAGCACTCATACATCCCTATAGAAGAGCTTTACTACCACTGAATGCCACTGTGAATGGCACTTCTCTCTGTACTCCTTCTCTAGCAATACCAGAACATTTTGGATGCTGTTAGATCCGAAATGATTGAATTGGTCTCATGAGACCAGAGTATGGATTCCCAGAAGTCTTTATTTTGTAAATATGGGCCTTGGAAAAAGCTAAATGAGTTTATTGTGCTTTGGCTACAGTCGGTAGTTCTGGTGTGGATAAACAACTATGCATGTCACTTCTGCATGCTGCATCTTACTCTGTGAGATAAAATGTCACTCTTTTCACAGCTTTTGCCGGCTCTGAGACACTTTCACAGTGTTTCTCCTGCTCCTTTTCTAGCAAAAACTCACTCCACTAAATGAAAGCTTAAAGTGAAGACCTGATTATTTCAGGGGCCTTTTCACAAGTCCATTGTTTTTGAATTTCTGTGTTACTTTGGCTATATTTTCACACTTAATACAATCATTTGGTATTCCTCTGGTACCACTGTCCTCTTTTATGCTAAAAAATAAATCTCCTGACAGTTCTATCTCAACTGGTTTCATTGTTGTCAGCATTAAGTCTGAGTATGATTCAGTGGGCCATATAACACTTAATTATCAAGAAATTACTTACCGGTAACAGTTTTGGTTCAACATACTTACCTGTTGATCAATACTTGCCTTAACCTTACACTAGAATTTTTTTTTTTTTAGTTTACTTTTATTTAGTAACTTTCAGGAGGGTGTACTCATTTTTGCACCACAACATTTTATCACTTTGATAAGAAAATTATATTTTCTTGAATAATTTTAACATTCTGCTTTGGTAACTGATCAAGCAGACTTGCTTGAATATTATATCTCTAAAAAACCGTAACATGTCTTCTAAGCAAAGAGTAACTGCTGAATTTGTTAAGTTTCAGAGGGGGTTTACTCATTTATGCTGTGCACTGTATATGTACATAGACATTTATAACATTTCAAAAGGTTTTTATTATTATTATTTCAAATAAACACTATTTGTTTTACATTTCTATTCATCAACAAATCATTAGCAGCTGCTTTCAACATTTATAATGACAAGAAATGTTTCTCAAGCAAATTAGCATATTAGAATTATTTCTGAAGGATCATGTGACACTGAAGACTGAAGTAATGGCTGCTTGGCTGCTGAAAATTCAGTTTTTCCATTACAGGAATAAATCCTATTTTAAAATGTATGAAAATATAAAATATTTAACTTAATATTTATTAAAATAAATTAACAATAAAATATTATTAAAATACTTCACATGACAATAATACAATACAATATTACTATTGCTTACTGTAGGTTTGATCAAATAAAGCCCTGGTGAGCCTAAGAGACATTTCAAAAACACCACGTAACTTTCACTTTTAAAAATATTTTAAAAATACCAACCCCAAACTTTTAAACATTTTGCATAAAAAAGCATTGAATGAATGAAACCAGGATGATTTTCATTACATTGATACAATCTTTCTTTCCACAATAGCAATGACAATTTTGTGCTGAATCTTAATGGTCATCAAAATGATTATCTTTGTACAAAATATAATCTCTTAATTTTCCCTTTGAATTTGAGATGACATTTTTCCCAGGAATTTCTTCATCAGATTCACCCCTCTGAGATCCATTGCAGTTTTCAAAAATCCACTGAGACATTCATCAAGAATCAGCTAGGGGGTGGAACATATGCTGTAGCATAAAGTACATTACTATTACAATACATATAGGGGAACCTAATGCATGTTTTAGTAAACTGAGTGCATATATTCTGTTTGCCACCACTGAAACCATTTAGTGATATGTGCTGATCCGAAAGGATGAACAGGCACATGCTCTGAAGATGTAATTAACTATTGTGTCCTCACCAGATGAAATCTGATAAGCAAGAGGGTAAGTAGGTAGTCATTTAACAGATGCTTTAATCCAACGACTTACTTGTTACAAAGACAATCCCTCCGGAGATTAAGCTTGTTGCTCAAGGGCACAACAGTGACTGTTGTTCCTCAGGGGGCTTGAACCAGCAACCTTTTCATTTACTCTGAACAATCCTCATCCTTTGGCACTATGCCACACCACATAAAACTAAACATCCAAATGAATATCAAATATATATTTTCAAAAGGTATATTATTTATTTTTTTTAACTTTTGCCGATCTTGTAATTTATCATCAAAATGTCAAACTCCATCTTCCTGTTAAACATCAGACTTTTCTCTGGTGATGCATACTCAACCCTCTACATTGCGAGTAAATCATTCGCATATGCGACTCAATCTTCACTCTGGGCGACTAAATTATGTCTAATATTAGCCAATGGCTAATAAATGATCAGATTTTACTCGCCAGTGTGTGAGTTGGAGGCTAAGAATAAGTTTAGCACATATACAGTATCTCACAGAAGTGAGTACACCCCTCACATTTTTGTAAATATTTTATTATATCTTTTCATGTGACAACACTGAAGAAATGACACTTTGCTACAATGTAAAGTAGTG
>NW_015546044.1:1427667-1429693 GCF_001515605.1 Sinocyclocheilus anshuiensis | reverse complement strand
ACACTGCATCAAATTGGTCTGCATGGCTGTCGTCCCAGAAGGAAGCCTCTTCTAAAGATGATGCACAAGAAAGCCCGCAGACAGTTTGCTGAAGACAAGCAGACTAAGGACATGGATTACTGGAACCATGTCCTGTGGTCTGATGAGACCAAGATAAACTTATTTGGTTCAGATCGTGTCAAGCGTGTGTGACAGCAACCAGGCGAGGAGTACAAAGACAAGTGTGTCTTGCCTACAGTGAAGTATGGTGGTGGGATTGTCATGGTCTGGGGCTGCATGAGTGCTGCCGGCAGTACATATATTTTCACTCGCCGAACACTCTCTGACTGAGCGCTTCAGAGTTTCACTCTCCGTCAACCGATCTGTGATATTTTTCAGTTCATCTGATATCGCGGGCCGGAAGGTCCAAAAAAAGGGCTACTGACTTATCACGGGAATTCACTATACAATTGCCAGCAGCTACTGAGTTTACCACAGATAGGCCGGCGGTGCATCTGTATACACACTTTCCTCACGCAGCGGACCACTGACTCTCCTCAGCCGGCAACTCACTTTCCTCACGCAGCGGACCACTGACTCTCCTCAGCCGGTTTGCCATGCCCCTTTCTTAAAATCAATTACAAGCTCGCATTTAAATCTGCCTTCATCCAATCAACAACAAACTGACAGAACCAAGCCCCCCATACTTCTCTCTTTTTTTCCTCACAAAATCTGTAACCCTCTGTTATTCGTCACAATATGTCATTTCATTGCAACTTTAATAATGTATACTCATGAGATTAAGTTTTTTTTTCACATTATTTGAACATTTTGAGATGATATGACCCGCCAAATGTTTTTAATTAGTTCTTTAAATCTGATTTATTGAAGGTTATTTCCAATCATAGCTAAAATATGTGCACAAAACTGAATCTCATAAAATCTCAATGCATTCAAGCAGAGCAGGCTTCTACTAGTTTTTTTCCCCTGTGTAGAACTACCTGTGAGGCTTCTGCAAATCAACAGAACATCAGCACAAAACAAGCAGTAAATAAATAAAGAAATAAATCAGTGAGTAATTGAAAATTAGTGGTGACATATTGATCCAGCCTGCCCGGCTGGTGTTAAGTGGGCCTCTCTGAATGAGATGGCCGCCTCTACAAGATGGTTTAAAGGGTAATTAATTTTTGTTTCCAACGAGTCAGTCACAATGAGCTAATAATGTGGGATGATGAAGATCACTCTCCGTTCTGTGTTTATTCTCCTCACGCTTGCTTGACAATGCAATCTAGTGTACAAGCGCATAGCAAGTGTATGGCGTACAATGAGACGAGCTTCACAACCAACTTGAGAGGAACAGAATTGTTGCTTGAGCGTTTATTCTTTTCTAACTGAAAAATAACTACCTAAAATGTAGGTTTTCTTATTCATCCTAATAGCACCAGTGGTTTCAGACCTTCTAATGTAAACATAACTACATCATTCATTTAATCATTTAGCAGACGCTTTTATCCAAAGTGACTTACAAATGAGGAGAACAACAGTAGCAGAATCAGATCAACAAGAGAGCAACAGTATTCACCTTTTTCCTACGCCCCATGATGCTTTGCGCAGGTATGGGTGTAACTTCCGTTAAGCTGTAAACAATCAGTGAAAGGCTCGCTCTATAAACACAATAATACGTTTGTTTTTTTTTAACTGGGTATAATGAGATGACATTATTCTACTCCCCCTTCAACCATTGAACATTAAAATGACATGTAAATGTGTAAAAGCATGAACAGGTACTTTCAACAGACCATGAATAACCCCAAAACTGTGATTCTTTCCATAGCAATAACAGACGGGTGAAATATTACTGTAATATATATCTGTGTTATGCAACATACATTGCCTTAAAGGGGTCATATGATGCGATTTCAAGTTTTCCTTTCTCTTTGGAGTGTTACAAGCTGATTGTGCATAGATAAGATCCCTGAAGTTGCAAAGACTAAAGTCTCAAAACCAAAGAGATATTCTTTATCAAAGTTAAGACTCTGCCACACCC
>NW_015546044.1:1419513-1425877 GCF_001515605.1 Sinocyclocheilus anshuiensis | reverse complement strand
AAGTTTAGCACAGATATATTTTCACTCGCCGAACACTCTCTGACTGAGCGCTTCAGAGTTTCACTCTCCGTCAACCGATCTGTGATATTTTTCAGTTCATCTGATATCGCGGGCCGGAAGGTCCAAAAAAAGGGCTACTGACTTATCACGGGAATTCACTATACAATTGCCAGCAGCTACTGAGTTTACCACAGATAGGCCGGCGGTGCATCTGTATACACACTTTCCTCACGCAGCGGACCACTGACTCTCCTCAGCCGGCAACTCACTTTCCTCACGCAGCGGACCACTGACTCTCCTCAGCCGGCAACTCACTTTCCTCACGCAGCGGACCACTGACTCTCCTCAGCCGGCAACTCACTTTCCTCACGCAGCGGACCACTGACTCTCCTCAGCCGGCAACTCACTTTCCTCACGCAGCGGACCACTGACTCTCCTCAGCCGGCAACTCACTTTCCTCACGCAGCGGACCACTGACTCTCCTCAGCCGGTTTGCCATGCCCCTTTCTTAAAATCAATTACAAGCTCGCATTTAAATCTGCCTTCATCCAATCAACAACAAACTGACAGAACCAAGCCCCCCATACTTCTCTCTTTTTTTCCTCACAAAATCTGTAACCCTCTGTTATTCGTCACAATATGTCATTTCATTGCAACTTTAATAATGTATACTCATGAGATTAAGTTTTTTTTTCACATATTTTGAGATTTTTGAGATGATATGACCCGCCAAATGTTTTTAATTAGTTCTTTAAATCTGATTTATTGACCAATCATAGCAATCATAGCTAAAATATGTGCACAAAACTGAATCTCATAAAATCTCAATGCATTCAAGCAGAGCAGGCTTCTACTAGTTTTTTTCCCCTGTGTAGAACTACCTGTGAGGCTTCTGCAAATCAACAGAACATCAGCACAAAACAAGCAGTAAATAAATAAAGAAATAAATCAGTGAGTAATTGAAAATTAGTGGTGACATATTGATCCAGCCTGCCCGGCTGGTGTTAAGTGGGCCTCTCTGAATGAGATGGCCGCCTCTACAAGATGGTTTAAAGGGTAATTAATTTTTGTTTCCAACGAGTCAGTCACAATGAGCTAATAATGTGGGATGATGAAGATCACTCTCCGTTCTGTGTTTATTCTCCTCACGCTTGCTTGACAATGCAATCTAGTGTACAAGCGCATAGCAAGTGTATGGCGTACAATGAGACGAGCTTCACAACCAACTTGAGAGGAACAGAATTGTTGCTTGAGCGTTTATTCTTTTCTAACTGAAAAATAACTACCTAAAATGTAGGTTTTCTTATTCATCCTAATAGCACCAGTGGTTTCAGACCTTCTAATGTAAACATAACTACATCATTCATTTAATCATTTAGCAGACGCTTTTATCCAAAGTGACTTACAAATGAGGAGAACAACAGTAGCAGAATCAGATCAACAAGAGAGCAACAGTATTCACCTTTTTCCTACGCCCCATGATGCTTTGCGCAGGAGCAGGCTTCTACTAGTTTTTTTCCCCTGTGTAGAACTACCTGTGAGGCTTCTGCAAATCAACAGAACATCAGCACAAAACAAGCAGTAAATAAATAAAGAAATAAATCAGTGAGTAATTGAAAATTAGTGGTGACATATTGATCCAGCCTGCCCGGCTGGTGTTAAGTGGGCCTCTCTGAATGAGATGGCCGCCTCTACAAGATGGTTTAAAGGGTAATTAATTTTTGTTTCCAACGAGTCAGTCACAATGAGCTAATAATGTGGGATGATGAAGATCACTCTCCGTTCTGTGTTTATTCTCCTCACGCTTGCTTGACAATGCAATCTAGTGTACAAGCGCATAGCAAGTGTATGGCGTACAATGAGACGAGCTTCACAACCAACTTGAGAGGAACAGAATTGTTGCTTGAGCGTTTATTCTTTTCTAACTGAAAAATAACTACCTAAAATGTAGGTTTTCTTATTCATCCTAATAGCACCAGTGGTTTCAGACCTTCTAATGTAAACATAACTACATCATTCATTTAATCATTTAGCAGACGCTTTTATCCAAAGTGACTTACAAATGAGGAGAACAACAGCAGCAGAATCAGATCAACAAGAGAGCAACAGTATTCACCTTTTTCCTACGCCCCATTATGCTTTGCGCAGGTATGGGTGTAACTTCCGTTAAGCTGTAAACAATCAGTGAAAGGCTCGCTCTATAAACACAATAATACGTTTGTTTTTTTTTAACTGGGTATAATGAGATGACATTATTCTACTCCCCCTTCAACCATTGAACATTAAAATGACATGTAAATGTGTAAAAGCATGAACAGGTACTTTCAACAGACCATGAATAACCCCAAAACTGTGATTCTTTCCATAGCAATAACAGACGGGTGAAATATTACTGTAATATATATCTGTGTTATGCAACATACATTGCCTTAAAGGGGTCATATGATGCGATTTCAAGTTTTCCTGGTTTCAGTAACCGCAGTTAGTGTTGAAGCAGCAATGTCAGGGAGACTCTGTGTGTTTCTAGGCGAAAGCATTTCTGTTACACCAAATACACAAAATAATGATCTTTAAAAAAGCATCATATGACCCCTTTAATCAAAAATGTTCATTCAAATGTTCAACTTCAGCATGATACTATTTCAAAGTGATTTCCGTCATTTTGTTTGACGGAATGCGCCACCCATAATTCAAAACGCAGTAGGCTCGTCAGGAAAAAGGTGGAGACAAGTGCTGTGACAAGACCCGGGGCTAATAAAAGTGTGGAATTTGTAGGTCCTGTGTACCTTCACTCTGTCCTCCTCATGTCGGGGTCTGCTATTAGTATGTGTGTGTGTGTCAGAGAGAGAGTCTGTGAGAGTGTGAGTGTAAGTGTGAGTTTAGTGTTTCTGCCCCTGCCGTTCCTGCACAAGGTTGTAGCACTTTAATTCATAAATGTGATCTAACAAAAGTAAAGGGCAAATATTAACCATATATGTTGTTTATATTGCTTGTTATTGGGATGAAGTAAACATCTGTTGAGTATTTTAACAAAGTTTTTGATTGTGTTGAATTGAAAACCCAAAAATGCAGCGGTTCCACCAGACCCACGAACACTGGCTGAATAACAAAAATATGAACACCACGTGTTAATTGGTCAGGTGCTGACGAAAAAGATGTGTATTTAGACATTTTTGGAAAATGGCTAAAGACTCAGCTGCTTGAAATGAGATAGGCAGGTCATTCCACCAGCTGGGAACAGTGCAGGAAAAGGTCCGCAAGAGTGATTTTGTGCCTCTTTGGGACGGCACCACGAACAGAACGCAAGTTTCTGGAGGACACATAAGTCTGAACTAACGAGATTAGGTATATTGGTGCAGAGCCAGTGGTTGACTAATAACTAATAATTCTGATTATTATTAGTAACTCGGTTGCATGATGTGCATGAAATTGCATGACATGGCTAATCATTTTATATCAACGTGAGCTTTTTCTAGAAGACTGATATGACTGGAGTATTCTTATCATGCGTGTACACATCATATTTCTGAAAATTGCTACACATTTCACAACCAAAATGTGCAAAATGTGAGTGCACCTTTAAGCTTTTTTTGTCCAAGTTAGAGATTTGCACTGGGAAAGGAGGAACTGAATATTGAAATATATTTTAAAACTCATTTTTCAAAACTTTGCGCAAACATTTGAGATCAATATTTGAGCTGAGTCTTCTGGTGGCAGGCTGCAGAGTTTGGGATTTTACCTTCATGCACAGTCACGCCACAGTTGTCACACTGGATGATCTCATCCGCATCTTCGCTGTTGTCTCCCAGACACACACAGCAGATAAGGATATGCTCCATCCGCTGGGAGCTCCAGGTCTGGGGCCGTTCCAACAGAGAGTCCTGAGGAAGCAATGGATAACTTAGCAATCCAACTCCAGTTAGGGATGCTACAACTGATAAGTCTAGTGTCCTCTACCACAGTCCAAATATCTTCCTCTGAAAAAAACTGAAATGGACCAGTGTGGAAAAAACTTGAGACAAAAAAGTAAAGCCACTCAAAAGCTTCTGTTCTAATTCCAACTCTGAGATTGGAAGATTAACCAATCCTATAAACTGATGTTCTCAGATAAGCCCATTCACAAGAATTGCTCTTTTGTATCAACAATCTGATGGAATGTGAGCCAATGACTGGATTATCTGATTGCTTGTGTATTCCTAAATGCACAATAATACACTTGCATTTGAGAATTCAAGTTGATTCCATACAACTGAACTTTTGGACAAATTTAAACAAGTGGATAGATCAGCTATTTGATTTTGTCTGCACTCAATGTGAAAAATAGGGCACACACATACCAGTTTTTAGTAAATGATGGAGACAGACGGCTAGTTTATTAATAAATCAAATCTGAATTGTACTTTGTGAAGTTGTTTGCATTAGTTGAAGGGTGGAATGTATTCAAATCTTAACAATAAACATGAAGTACGAGTTACGACAATTACAGTATGAGCATATGTTTGAACAAACATGAATGAGAAAATACTTGGAAGACTGCAGCAAAATATCTTTAATAAATACATAAGATAAAGTCCTTATAGTATGTAGAAAGTAATTCAATTGAGCAATCTGAAGAATATAGAATTTATGTTTTGAGAATGAATGAGTAAAGTTAATCATTTTAATTTCAAAAGTTTAAGGTTGGTAAGATTCTTCACTGATTTTAAAAGAAGTCTCTTATGCTCACTAAGGGTCCATTTACTTGATCAAAAATAGTAATATTATGGAAAATTATTGCAATTTAACATTTTTCGGTTTTCTATTTTTATATATTTAAAAAAATAATTATTCTATTCCTGTGATAGCAAAGCCATTACTCCAGTCTTCAGTGTCACACGATCCTTCCGAAATCATTCTAATATGCTGATTTGGTGCTCAAGAAACATATCTTATTGTTATCAGTGTTAAAAACAGTTGTGCTGCTTGATTGTTTTGTGAAAACAGTGATGCATTTTTTTCTGGATTCTTTGATCAAAAGAAAAGTTAAAAAGAACAGCATTTATTTGAAACAGAAAACTTTTGTAACATTATAAATGTCTTTACTGTCACTTTTGATCAATTTAATGCATCACTGCTGAATAAAAGTATTAATTCCTTTCAAAAACATTTCTTATTGCTCCCAAACATTTAAACAGTAGTGCAATGTGAGAGGAGAATGTACCTCATTGCCCTTCCCATGGGATGTGCTGTGGCTGTCATTGGTCTCCTCCTCATCAAACGCTCCCGTGCTCTTGCCTGCTTTCCTCTTTGATTTCTTCCCTTCTTCCTCACTATCACTACTACTGGTCTCGATCTCATCATCCTCATTGTCCTCTTCATCACTACCCCCGTCCTCCTCTTCCTGACTCCCTTCTTTCTCCTTCCCAGATGATGCCTTGCCTTTCTTTTTTCCTTGTGTGGGCCTCCAGTCATTGTCATCCTCACTGTCATAATCATCCATTTCGTTTAGCTCTTCCATTGTAGTGAAGTCCAGCATGGGCCGGTTCCGCCGTAGGTTCCATTTCTTCGGCTCTACTGAGCCTTCCTCTGCGGTGCCAGTACCATTTGGTTCTGTATCTGAGGATTTTTCTCCTTTTTTGCGATTCTTGGAGGTTCCACCTGCTTCTTTGCTGCTGGTCTCCTCGGAAAAAGACTGGTCCTTGGCTTTCTCCTCTTCTTCAGTGTCTTCATTCAATTCTTTGGCCTCTTCATCATCTATGCCCTCTTCATTGGCTGAGCCAACACCGTCAAAGTCACTCTCAGAGCCCCCAATGCTGTCCTTTGAACCCTCGTCATCACTTCCATTGCCAGTGCCCTCTGAACCTGATACGCAAGTATGTGAGATTATCTTAGCAGCGTCCTATTGTTTTGTTTTGTTTTTTGGGCAGAATATAACATACTTCAGATGTGATGCAAAAAAAACAGCAAGACAGCAAGCTTCAGTTCAAGTGTTTCATGTACAATGGATCAACAATTTTTAAATGGTTTAAAATTAATGCTATTAAAAAAATTAAAAGAAAAAAAAAAGATAAAAAGAAAAACATTTATATTTCCAAAACCCAAAAGTTTTTAATATATTCTTACATTAAAATTTTTTGAGTACATCATAAGCAAGATTATGTCTTTTTAGCTGGCTGATAAAGATTGAAAATGGAAGAGAAACGTGTAATAGTCTATGAAGTAACAGTTAAAATGGATAAAGAATATATATTGAAAAAAAAAATTTTTTTATCTGTCACAGCTTTACATTTTGCTCATTAAAAATATTATTTGTTGTTAATTGTTTTTAGGAAATTAAACACTTTAATGTTATATTTAAATAAATATATATATATATATATATATA
>NW_015546044.1:1416263-1418257 GCF_001515605.1 Sinocyclocheilus anshuiensis | reverse complement strand
TTATTTTAATGCAGAAACAATTTCTCCGTTCCAAAACCTAGTGAAATGTTTTGCTTTCTACTACTTACATACTGTATAAGACAGCATCCTTATTTTGGTTAGTTCATGCAAAAATTTTAATTCTGTTGTCGTTTATCGGTCCATACCTGTATGACACAAAAGATAAGAAAATTGACAAACAAGGAATCCTATGTTGTTTTGGAGTAAATAATGATGAAAGTTTAATTTTTTTGTATGAACTATCCTCGATTTTTAATTAGATACACTACAGTTGAAATGTCAAGATTGTAAAAGTAAGATTTTTAAAAAATATTTTTGAAAGAAAGCTCTTATGCTCGCCAAGACTGCATTTATTTGATAAAAAATGCAGTAAAGCAGTAATATTGTGAAATATAATTTCAATTTAAAATTACTCTTTTCTATTTTAATGTATTTTAAAATGTAATTTATTGTTGTAATGCAACACTGAATTTTCAGCATCATTACTCCAGTCTTCAGTGTCACACGATCCTTCCGAAATCATTCTAATATGCTGATTTGGTGCTCAAGAAACATATCTTATTGTTATCAGTGTTAAAAACAGTTGTGCTGCTTGATTGTTTTGTGAAAACAGTGATGCATTTTTTTCTGGATTCTTTGATCAAAAGAAAAGTTAAAAAGAACAGCATTTATTTGAAACAGAAAACTTTTGTAACATTATAAATGTCTTTACTGTCACTTTTGATCAATTTAATGCATCACTGCTGAATAAAAGTATTAATTCCTTTCAAAAACATTTCTTATTGCTCCCAAACATTTAAACAGTAGTGCAATGTGAGAGGAGAATGTACCTCATTGCCCTTCCCATGGGATGTGCTGTGGCTGTCATTGGTCTCCTCCTCATCAAACGCTCCCGTGCTCTTGCCTGCTTTCCTCTTTGATTTCTTCCCTTCTTCCTCACTATCACTACTACTGGTCTCGATCTCATCATCCTCATTGTCCTCTTCATCACTACCCCCGTCCTCCTCTTCCTGACTCCCTTCTTTCTCCTTCCCAGATGATGCCTTGCCTTTCTTTTTTCCTTGTGTGGGCCTCCAGTCATTGTCATCCTCACTGTCATAATCATCCATTTCGTTTAGCTCTTCCATTGTAGTGAAGTCCAGCATGGGCCGGTTCCGCCGTAGGTTCCATTTTTTCGGCTCTACTGAGCCTTCCTCTGCGGTGCCAGTACCATTTGGTTCTGTATCTGAGGATTTTTCTCCTTTTTTGCGATTCTTGGAGGTTCCACCTGCTTCTTTGCTGCTGGTCTCCTCGGAAAAAGACTGGTCCTTGGCTTTCTCCTCTTCTTCAGTGTCTTCATTCAATTCTTTGGCCTCTTCATCATCTATGCCCTCTTCATTGGCTGAGCCAACACCGTCAAAGTCACTCTCAGAGCCCCCAATGCTGTCCTTTGAACCCTCGTCATCACTTCCATTGCCAGTGCCCTCTGAACCTGATACGCAAGTATGTGAGATTATCTTAGCAGCGTCCTATTGTTTTGTTTTGTTTTTTGGGCAGAATATAACATACTTCAGATGTGATGCAAAAAAAACAGCAAGACAGCAAGCTTCAGTTCAAGTGTTTCATGTACAATGGATCAACAATTTTTAAATGGTTTAAAATTAATGCTATTAAAAAAATTAAAAGAAAAAAAAAAGATAAAAAGAAAAACATTTATATTTCCAAAACCCAAAAGTTTTTAATATATTCTTACATTAAAATTTTTTGAGTACATCATAAGCAAGATTATGTCTTTTTAGCTGGCTGATAAAGATTGAAAATGGAAGAGAAACGTGTAATAGTCTATGAAGTAACAGTTAAAATGGATAAAGAATATATATTGAAAAAAAAAATTTTTTTATCTGTCACAGCTTTACATTTTGCTCATTAAAAATATTATTTGTTGTTAATTGTTTTTAGGAAATTAAACACTTTAATGTTATATTTAAATAAATATATATATATATATATATATA
>NW_015546044.1:1412319-1415663 GCF_001515605.1 Sinocyclocheilus anshuiensis | reverse complement strand
TATATATATTAAACAGTTTTAATTTATTAAATACTTGCCTCTCAAAATATAAATATAATTGTTAAAATAAATATTACATTTACAGTAAAAATCTAAACTTCACATTTACATTCAGCTCATATTTATTGCTCATATAACTTTGCTGAATGTTGAATTGCAAATTAATATTGAAAACTTTGATTAAATCTGAGTGAATATTAATCTGAGTGATTAATCTGCTTAAAGCTAAGTGAATAAACATGGAAACTCATTCTTCCATGTAACATCAACAGAAGGCTTCATGAAATGTGAAGCGCCATGCATTTAACACCGCCATGAACTATGAATGTGTGGTTGGTAATTAATACATCTGTATAATTTTATACAGCCTATGACAACAATATATTGTCAGATCAGAATAATTTGACACTGCATGCTATTTCTTACCAGAAATTCCTACATGCAGCAAAACTTCAAGACCCAAAGGTGTCAAAGTGTTAGAATTTCATTATCAGGTTGCAGATATGCCTGCACTTTTGTTGACAACAGCTTGACGGGATAGCTTTTTGCGTTAACCTCCAGTCTGTCATGGTGATATGGAGCCATTGCCTATGTGACTTCAGTGTTATGTGCTAATGCAATGCAGGAGGTCTAATCAACAGGCAGGGGAAAAACAGTGATGCACGTGGTGATGAAGGTCTCATCTCCACCTCTGCAGCTGTTTTCATGACAGGTGAGAAAACCCATGCAGGGGCCAAGTCTAAAATGGCCGTCTGCAGTATAAATATAAATGTAACCATCAGTCATGTTTTGAATATTTCAACTGTATGAGACTTGCCATCACTACTTGTCATTATTTTACAGATCCACTTGATCCACAGTACCATTTTTTGACATTTTCAGTATAACAAACACTTACATCAACGTGACAAGAATGGGTTTTGAGATTTTTTTTTTTTGTTTACCTGATGCATCTCCAACTTCAAAATCACTGTCATCTGAGCTGTCATAATCCAGAGCATCCAGCAAAGAGTCAGCCAAAGGCTTCACCTGTCGCCGCTTCGACCCCCGATCCACTAGATAAAGAAATTATTTATAACACTTCCCAATGAGATTTTTTTTAGAAAGAAATTTAACACAAAATAACACATATAAATGTACAATACAATCATCTAAAACAATTAAAAAGAACTAAATGATTGTAAACTGTATTCACATCTGCAAGTATCCTCTACAGTGCAGAACTAGTTGAAAATTAGCCATTTTTGCAACAAAAGTGTATGTATCTATTTAACTGTCATAGAGATGCACTGCATAAATAAAAATATAAACACAAAAACTGACATGCGTAACACAAATTATGTGTGTCAGTTTATTTTATTAAGCTGGCTAATTTACAGAAGCTAACGTTACAAGCTTTCCTGGAAAGACGAAGACGCACTGTGCTATATAATGTAACATGAGGTGGAAAATGTGTAAAACTGAGGATATTTCTTTGAATGTATGTGAGATTATGTGTTTGTAAAGCTGAATGATGGAGAGTGGAACTTCACATCAGTTAGCCAGCGAGCTACAGCAGCAGTAGCCTCATGCTACCTATTAACGTTTATTTCTCTCATTTCACACCACATGCTGTAAATTCTAATGGCGATTCTGTTGCGTTATTTTTTCTCTTTCAACATGTATAACATAAGAGCGAGGATTACTCACTTTATGGGATTTTCGCGTTTGGATAGCTTGGACAAAGGTACGGCGAACGCCTCTTCAGCTCATGTTCTGCGTAGTACGTCTGCGCTATTGTGTATTACGTGTACACATTGTGCTGACGTTCAGCTCACAAAGTAGGAGTTGGAAACCATAGCAACCGCTGCATCAGATCGAGCAGTGAGACACATTACCGACGCCAAAGAAAAGAGTTTGAAGACATTGCCATTGCCTTTTATGTTGCGTCGTAGTTTGTCATTACAGGGGTCCTATTATCATAGCCGCCGGAACGTATTTTGAGCAGGGGTGGGGCTGAGTAAGTTGGTCACGTGACGAGAGTGAGCGCTAGAGTGTCATTTTTTCGTTTATTATAAGCGAGTTTGTCTTTATTGTTGCTGTTTTCATTAAAAATAAATAAAACAATGAACCACAAGCAATTGTTTTAAAAGAGGGAAAATACCTTATTTATTTGGGTTACAATGCAAGTAGGCTATATCCGTCTCATTCATTTTGTTTAATAAAAGTTAGATGTTTAATATAGGCCTATGCGAATTTGCCATTGTACTAGTTTATGGCTGATGTGTTTTAAGTAATAGGCTAATAATGAACCACAAACTATACGATCGTTTAAAAAAAAGCGGAAATCCAAAGACCGTTTATTTATTTGTGTTAGCCTACAATGCGGGTGAAACATATTTTTCTTATTCATATTGTTAATTAAAGTTCAAAGTTTAATATAAGTGAATTTGTCATCGTACTGTTTTATTATAGCCTATATCCTTTTATTATTATTATTAATAATAATAATAATAATAATAATAATAATAATGAGCCACAAACTAAGCATTCGTTTGAAGTAAGGGGAAAATCCAAAAACCTTTTATATATTTGTTACAATGTCTTATTTGTTCTGTTAATAAAAGTTTTATGTTTAATATAAGCTACTTTGTCACTGTAGTATTGCTGATGTTGTGTGGGATTTTTTTTATTTCATTAAGAGTAGGCTAATACTGAATCAACCTAACACCGTGTCTACACCGGACGCGACAATTGTTGCACCGCGCCGCAACAGCTAAAGTATGTCTACACTGGACGCGACAAAGCGACCGTTGAAAATCATTTGAAATTTGTGTCAATACGCCATAACTATAACGCAGCAGCAGTTTTCTGTCCGGGATTTGTCGCGCCGCGCCGCATCCAGTGTAGACAGCATCACTGATTATAATGAGTTTTTATAGTATTTTGTCGCGCCGCATCCAGTGTAGACAGCATCACTGATTATAATGAGTTTTTATAGTATTTTGTCGCGCCTCATCCAGTGTAGACAGCATCACTGATTATAATTTCACTGTAGGCTTAGGCTATTTTTTTCTATGAATTTTAATGAATATACAAATTAATAAAATTAGTTTTATTTATTTTTTGTTACAAACTTTTAATTTATTAATTTTTAACACCGCACCCCCAGCCCCCCATTTTTTCTTGGGCTACATGCCATGGGGGTGCTGCAGCACCCTCAGCACCCCTACTTCCCACGGTAAAGCCTATTATGCTCTTTTACAAAGTCTTGATTTTGTTTTGGGGTGTACTAGATCAGGCTCTCATACTAGGTTGTTCGAAAAACACATTATTTTTCACATATTTTACATTATTACAACACC
>NW_015546044.1:1391778-1412052 GCF_001515605.1 Sinocyclocheilus anshuiensis | reverse complement strand
TTGTAACTTTGCAGATCTTTTTTATGCTCAAACAGCAACATTACAGACTAACTAAAGTTGAAAAAGTGAAAAAGCCATAAAGCCATTAAAGTCATTTTAAAAGTATATTTCTCTTATTTCATTATTTGTAATAAAATAAAACAATAACGCTAAGTCGATGGACAATGCCGTCATGGTGTATGTTTACATTTACACCTTAAGTCCATAATCCATAATGAGGCTTCCAAAAAGTCCATCCCCTCTTGTCCTCTCACATCAAAATCCACTAATATATTTTTTTTCAGAACTGTTTGAACTGTTTTTTTTTTGTTTTGTTTTGCTTGTAAACGGTGCTTACTTATATATTGCGTTGTTTTTATCAGCTGTTTGGACTCTCAATCTGACGGCACCCATTCACTGCAGAGGATCCAATGGTGAGCAAGTGATGGAATGATACATTTCTCCAATTCTGTTCCGATGGAGAAACAAACTAACTCATCTACATATTGGAAGTGTGAGTACATTTTCAGCAAATTTTCAGTTTTGGGTGAACTATTGCTGTATACTATGGGCTTGCTGTGAATTTAACTTAGTTGCCACTAAGAGTTCAGTGCTTAATCAGTTTATTTGATTTATTTTCTGACAAATGTTACGCTTGTATATTTAAATATTTTGATAGGGTCACTCTAGTTCTCAATGTAATGTGTCTTTATTACATAACTATGGTTGAGTCTGTCTTGTAGTTCAAAAAATATATTTAATAATTAAGTTATTGTGAATTACCTTAAACTTTTTCTAAAAAAAAAAAAAGTTAATAGAAAAAAAACTAAATTTTATTTACATTTAGGGACACATTGAAGGTTAAAACAAGTATTAAAACTCTCATACGTTTGCAGAATAATAAGAACAATGTTATGAGACCGGGAAATGGCTGTTTTTGGCTTGTTTTGAGAGCGAGGCTTGTTTCTGTCGTCCTCTGTTGACTTTGCCAGTTTAGCAAACAGGAGACGATTAAAATAAATGAGCCTAGATTGATCCTGATACACAGCGAGGGGAAGACTGATGGGGAAAGGCACGCGCAAAGGATGATTACGACTGTCCTTGCCCGATGACAAATGGCACTGTATTGTACTGAAAAAGCCACAGTTTTTTATCCCTTGGCATCAAAACACTTTTCACATATCATCGTAAGCATCATCGTCATCATCACTGTCACCATTCTATTGCCAGCATTTTCCATTGTAGATGACATGTAATATTGCCAATGAATGAAATGAATGCTTCATTTTAGCCAAGGTGTATATGATTGTGCAGCAGCACATATCTGTCAGTGTTTTTTTTAATGCTTTATTGTGGGCTGACATATATTAATAATGCATTCTGCATCTATATTAACCAGTGCAGGTTATGAATGGCTGTATATTGCAGAATTAATGCTTAATATATTATAATATATTAATCAAAACTGACAATAAAGACATTTTCATTGTCACACAAATAAATAAATACTGTTCTTTTGAACTTTCTATTTATAAAAAAAATCCTGAAAATTGTTTCTACAAAAATATTAAGCAGCATTTTCAACACTGATAATAATCAGAAATGTTTCTTGGGCACAATCTCAGCATACTAAAATTGATTTCTGAAGGATCATGTGACCCTGAAGACTGGAGTAATCAAAGCTGAAAATTTAGCTTTGCCATCACAGAAATAATCTACATTTTAAAATATATTAAAATCGAAAACAAATGTTTTAAATTGTAAAAATATTTCACAACATATACTCAGCATAATAAATTCCAGACTTGCCCAACTAACAAAAATATTTTCTAAGAACGTTTTGCTAATATTTACATTAAGTTATGAAAACGTTATTTCGGAATGTTCTCTGAACACTCAAAACATCCAGCTTTTTAAATGTTATGTGAACGTAAAAGACAACATTAAGGGGAACATTCCATTTTATTAGATTATCAAAATGATCATCACAATGTATTCGATTATCAAAATGCTACTTTTTCTGAACCCTCTGAAACTGATAAATATTAGCATTTAAAAATAAAATGTTTCAGAAAAATGTTCCATAAACAATGTATAAATAAAGTTTTTGTACTAACGTTTTGAGAATGTTACTAAAGACCAGATAACTTTGAATAAATGTTCTATTAATGTTACCTGCAGTGTTGGGGGTAACGCATTACAAGTAACGCAAGTTACACAATCAGATTACTTTTTTCAAGTAACTAGTAAAGTAACACATTACTTCTTAATTTAGAAGGAAATATCTGAGTTACTTTTTCAAATAAGTAACGCTAGTTACTTTGTTTCCCATGTCTTGACTGACAGCTCTCGTGTTGCCATGTTGAGAAAAATGGGGAGTAAGTGTAGCGGCGCTGTGATGTTACTGTAGTTCTAGACTAAATATGAACATTATTTACTCTTCTCACTGCACAAAAACAGATTCAGTATTCCTCAAAATGAATAAAAACAGTCAAATGCAAACTCAGAATATTATATAAACCTGCAATAATTAAATATGTTAAATAAGACAAATATCATTTATGTATTTAATCCCATTTTATTAGCCAATGTCTTTGCTACTGACCTTCGATGATCTAATTCAACCATACTAATAAGCAAAAATGACACATTTGTGTCATTTTTGTTATTGCTGAATAGTGTTGAACTTTCTTCTCCTGCGTCATATTCTTCATGCAATTTGTTTGAGCTGCGCCCTCTACTGTACAGACGTGAATTTGCATTTCCTTCAGCCTGAGGCATATTCATTTCACTTCTGTTGAGAAAAGGGCTTTTACAATTTTACATTACATTTATATTAAAAACAAACAAGCAAGCCCTGCCCAGATTTAAAAAGTAACTCAAAAGTAACGTAACGCATTACTTTCCATAACGTAATTAGTTACTTTTTTAGGGAGTAACACAATATTGTAATGCATTACTTTTAGAAGTAACTTTCCCCAACACTGGTTACCTGTAACCTTGCTAGAACATTAGCAAATGTTCTGAGAATGTTTCGTTAGCTAGGTGGGAACTCGAGAGAGTCTTTCAAATTATATATAAAAAAAGAAATAAAAAATGTGGCACATGACAGAACATCTTTTATCAGAAAATCCATCCTTCATCACTAAGTTTGCACACAGCATTTTTCAGTAGGTAGTGACGATATCGGTGATGGACCGAGAGGCTGTAAATGGAGAAACCCACAGAGGAGCCTCATGAAGATCTTGAGAAACTATCTTACTGCAGATATCTGTCAGCTTGATGAGACAAAAGACAGAAGCAATTACAATAAGAACAAGAATAACACAAGGTTTAGGAAATAAAAACATTACTATAAAGACGTACTGTGCCACACCAGCTTTAAAACCTCATTTGAAGAGGAGTAATTGCATGGGCTATTATTTATGAACCCTGAAGATGTATGTAACGGAATGCTTGCATTGATCGACTGCCTCTGCCAGTTTAATGTTTTGCTTTTAAATTGAAATATTTATCCATTCATATGGTGTAAATCATACAACGTTGGTCACCGTTTATCTTAGCTGAGGTGCCCATTGCTTTTCCTCGCAAGCTCTTTCACTGGAGCGTGTGGCTGAAATTGAGTGAATTTGATTACAAACACATTGCTCCTGTGTGGAGATGTTATCTCTGTGTTATCTTAATGTCACCCTCCGTGTGCAGGGCTGTGCTAATTTAATCGTCATTTTAGATATGATTATTTACTTCTTTGGAAAGGGACAATCTATACCATTGCACAATCCTTTATTCAGTTGGAAACTGAAATGGTTGAAATTAATTGGCAAAGAGAAGTTAAGAAATATTCTTATGAAAGCTGTTGAAATGATTAGCGTGGAGCTCATCCAAGGAAAACAGTCATTAGAAGAATAGATCACCCAAAAATGAAAATTCTGTCATTATTTACTCACCCTTTGTTCCTCACACTGAGCTACCATGTGGCTTCAGAAGATGTGGAACATGGTGCATGAGTCATAAGGTACATTTATCATGCTTTCGTAGTCCTTATTGGAGCTTGAAATCCTCTGGTCCTCATTTACTTTCTCTGTATGGATTAGAGCAGCTCATGCATTCTGGTAAATTTCTGCTCTGCATTGCATCTGACAGAAGAAAATTGTATTAATTAATAGCAGGATATCTTAACTACTCTCAAAAACCTCTTTTGCAGAAGCATGATTATATTTATGCTATTTTACAATTACACATTACTACAAAAGGTGGACAAAATAACTGAAATGCTTAGCAATATATGAAGAGCTTATTAAGGAGCAGAGGTATCATTCAGAAAAGCTCTGTTCTCCATACAAAAAAAAATAAAAAAAAATGAACTGAACTGTTGAATAAAGGGGGTTGAAATTCGTGCTCTTGAACTTCCGTTAAAGTTTAGTGATGTTTGAGAATCAGTTTTTTAATGGTTCTTTTTAGAATCTCTTGAGGAATACATATTTGGAAAACAAAAGTATAATTGTGTTGAAATGTGCTGGGATTGAAAATATTAAATGTAAAGCAGCATGAAAAACATAACGTGTTAATATATTGCATTTTTTAAAAATAAAATACCAATGTCACAACACATATGCATCTATAACGACACACTCTCATATGAACAGTCAGTAACTTCACTGATTTTCAGTAGGTGCCACAACTAAACTAACTGATTCATAAGTGTCTGTAATCCACTAAAAAGATCCGACTCATAGGAGTCATTCACTCTGGAATCAGACTTCACTGTTTGCGCTGCATGTTTTGATTCACTAAAAAGAACCGACTGATAAGAATCATTCGCTTTGGAATTGGACTTAACTTTTCCTCGAACTATTATACATGAATCCTTGTCCGACAGTGGAGATTACCATATACCGACCTGATAATTTTCCCTGATAATGTTTCAGAAATCACGCTGTGTGTTTCTATTCTTCTTGTGTTTTCTATCAGCTGATTAGAATCAGAACTAGCAACTGGTGAAATGTTTGCAAAAAGGTCTGAAATGCTTTGCAATTCAGTTTGATTAATTCGGACAGTACAGTGGATCATTGACACACTGAATCATTTGCAATGGGTTCTCACACCTTAATGAGGTACTTTATGAGACAAAACAAAAAAGCCCTGGATGAAGTAGTTTTTACCTACAGTATGAAACAATATCGAAATATCTTCTATTAATAAGTATTAGCGACAAAGCTGCTCTTTATTGCACCGTTCAATTTGTGAACAACACACTCTGTAGGCTACTCCAGTTAATGACCATTTATATCCATATATCTAAAACAGTATCATAAAAGAGTATCAAAATATGGGTGCACTTTTGATTGGGGGCCTGTGCCCAAGTACTTAGAAATGCTCCTGGTTTGCGCTGTATGTTTTTGATTCACTACAAAGAACCGCTTTATAGGAGTTATTCATTTGGAAATTGGACTTCACTGGTCGTGCCGTTTTTCCCTTCCAGCCCTAATGATGTGTGGGTCTGGTGATTGAGGAACCTGTTTGAATTTGACATTTGAAACAGAAACATATATTTGTACATATTTTGTCTGCACCTAAATGAGCAAAATGGCATCACATATTCCTTCAGCCATTATAAGATTACACAGGGCAGTCGCTGGACCTAATGACTCCCATGCGATGGTGCTAATTTTCAGGCCTCCTTTATCTTACACCTTCTGCTAATTGGCAGTCAGCTTAATGTGACTCTTCTTTGCAACAGCTTTTGCAACTGCTAGCAGTTACTTCAAAGTTAAACTCCCTTTTCATGTGGGTTCAGTTATTGTCCAAAAAGAACAGTGGGAAACATTTCTCAGGACATGGCATAATATTTGACTTGCAGGCCATGCTAGTTTTGATGAGGTTAATTGCGTAGGTCTCGCTGGCCATGCACAGATGAAAGGATGACCACACATCCATGTAACATATTTTGTCCCGAGCCTCGGGGTACTTCTCTTTAACGTGCATTCTCAAAAGTATAGATATTCAGCTTTAATCAACTGCCTCTCCTGCCTATTTTACTCTGCTATTCTTTGAATTAGATACACTGTGTTTCCTCTTTGAAGTTAAATTTGTATTCCATTGTTGTATCCTCAATGATCATTTCCATTTTTTTTCTTCCTAAATGTAAAAATTCAAAACCCTCATGTTCTGAATGGAAGTTTTGATTGAATTTGATGATTCGTATCTGAGGTAGCAACCATTTACCATGTTGGGTGTCTCTTGACAAAATTAAGAAAACATCCTGACATTCTTACTTCTTACTGACTCTGTCTAGACCCTAGACCATAATCAACCCGTTCCCATTTTATCTTGAACAGTTGTATCCTGGGACCACGTTGTCCCTGGTTGACCTCAGTCCGCCCTGGCTGGATCAAAGGAGCAACTCCAATGTTGCCAAACCAAACCAAAAAAGCTGAACTTTTCCACATTATTCCATTATATTCAATTAGTGAGGGGTTCCCAAATTTTTGTCAAACCTATTAGACCTATTAGAGATAAAATTGTCATTTGAAGTGCCATCTGAGATTCTAATGTTAATATTTCAATAATTCACTGACACATTTGCATGTTCAAGGTTCTCTGATGTTGGTTAATGGTCACACGACATGCAAGTAAACAGATAAAATATTATATTAATCATATATTATAAAATATCTTTTTAGCAAGTGTGATTGTGATTTTTAATGAATAAATTCCTTTTCAAACGTTTAAACCCTCAAGCTTTTAACATGTCAAACCCAACAAGTTATTTTGATGGAATATTGGTGAAATTCTATAACATTCTGTCCACAAAAATGTCAGATATTATGCAAATGTAAATAAAGCGAACCTAGCACACATTACGTTCCCAAATGCGTTAAACCCACAGTGCCTGCAGAGAGTTTGTGAGAAGCAGCATTTACTGTGAATCGAAACACTCTGAAAACACAGTATTATGAGCTCTGTGTATGTAAATGAACAAACTAACTGTTCTTCACTCTGAAACATGCAGTGCAACAAACTATACTTCTTTAATTATATAATCTTTGATTTAATAATCTTTAATAATATATATAGCTGATTCAGTTTTATTTCAATTAATTGTGTAGCCCAATTTGTTTGTTTTAATGTTACATTGGATTTAATTATTAGCTTTTCATCAGACTGAACCCCAGACCGAACCACAAGGCCACAAATAAAATCATCCCATCATGCCCTTCCATACATTAGCCTTCAACCTTCCTACTTTGTATGCTTTGATGTTTCAATCATATTCAGCCAACGCGGCCACTTGGATGATCAACAGAAAGACTGGAAAGCATGTGTCTGACAACTTTCAATTTCCCTTAAAAATGCGTGACTATTTATAAAAGTTCTGGCCACTCTCTCCTTGGTGCAGTAGACAGAGCTTCCATTTCCCTGATGGATTGGCTGTCATATTCCGACAGTGCAGTGCTTCTTTTAGTTTATAGATGTCTCTGTGCTCCTGACGCCACAGTGTGCACTGTCGTTTTTCTCCCTTATCGTCCTGCTGCTTTGCTCGGCTCCTAGACATAAACACAAACAAGCAGCTAGGGAGGAGTATCATTACATATTTTTACAGCTCTGAAACATTCTCTTTAATGCTAGTTACTAACTAAGCAGCACAAATGGAATTACTATTCCCCGATTATATCTAATTTAATTCAGCTTTAGATAGTTGGTAAGAAACGTAAAGGGGGAAAAAATGCCATTATTTTTGTTGTATTATTTCATTCTGAATTCTGGTACACAAAAAAATGATTTTTGTAGAACATCCTTGTCACTCTATATACTACAATGAAAGTACATGAGGACTAGGGCTGTAAACCTCAAACTATCATAATCAAAGTATCATAAGGGCCTGTTCACACAAAACATGTTCTTTCATTCCACTGTGCTGCTTTTCCATTTTCTGTACTAGATGGACAGCTTTGAACATTGTACAAAACTCAAGTTAAAATAAGTTCAATTTCTAAAATCCACGTCTCGAGACAGTTTTTGTCTGTTCCATTTTTATTATGCTCTGCATCTCATGTTTTCAAACGCAAAAACACATTGTGTTTGAACGTCCCCTAAAAGTGGACCAAATTACTCCAAATGCACCATATATGCTTTATGTGATAAATACTGCAAAATTTAAGTAATTATATTCACTGAAAATTTTGACGCACTAGCACTAGCTTTTCTTGACACGCTCCTGAGAATTCATGAGAGAATTATGAGAACATCTGCATGGTAAACAAATCATTATTTTGAATCTGTTCATTTGATGCAGTTCTCAACACCAGTCTGAATGATCAGACGGTTCATTCACTGACTCGATTTGGTTGCGATCAGTACATTAGTGAGAATTTATGGCTTTGTGTGTTCCATACAAGAAACACTGGAACAACATGAGGGTGAGTAAATGATTTGGGTCATTTTTTGGTCAACTATACCTTAATATGTTCGACTGTTTTGTGGGTCAGGTGGCAAGTTTACTTGCTTTTATGTGTTATATGATGTTAAGCACATGTGTACTGTAGGTGATATGTTAAATGACTTTGCATGTTTGGCTCCTATAAGCATGTGTTAGTCTGTTTATCTGTTTATTTAAGTTTATCTGTGTTGGTGCAGTAAATTACTCCACTCATGTGTCCATGTGTAAGCGCACGTATGTGACCTAGTGGACATTGTCTTCCTGGTAAATCTGGTCTTTCCTGCAGGCCTGTATGTGAGCGTGGGCTTATCAGCGTCGACCAGAGTCCCCCACATTCCCAACACCTCCGTTGCCTGAGAGGAAAATAAATTGCAACCATGCAGTTAATAAGAATGAGAAATATTGAGTGAGACTCACACAACCATTACAAAGAGTGAAAGAGGGAGAGAGAGAGAGAGAGAGATTTTGAAATGTCTGAGATAAACTTAAGTGTCACAAACAATGTTTTTGGTTCATGAAATGAAAGATCTCCTCATGCCTTCATTTTCTTCTATTGTTGGTCATAAATAACGAACAACTAGATGCAGTTTCTCTGGCACCAACAAACCACTAAACTACATGCACACGCACACTAACCTACCTCCCCCTCCACCTACCAAAACAAACATTTATTTCCATCACATTACGCCGGAAGTGTCATGGGTGCATATTGAATTCCCTTCACTGGTGTGACTGTGTCTATGACAGGTAATTACATATTGAATGCTCTTTTTGTTCATTCATTTCCTGGAGAGGAAATGTCAAGAAATTTCAATTTTTAGTTTCAGGTTCAATCGTTACATGTACTATCAGAGCCAAGTAGAGCTGAAACCACCATTCACTGATTTATAGTGAAATTGCATGAAATTACCATAGTTATTTTATTTACGATTTCAATGCTCTACATTATGCATAGTGCACAATGCACTAAAATGAGCCATAAACAGCCATAGCACAAATGTTGAAATTCAGATTAGTCCTCTTTGTTTGTTTGTTTTGATGCATGTATCTGTGTATTTGTATTTTATTTGGTTATAAATATGTATATCTCCATTATTCCCCAAAGGCAATGATTTTACCACATTGTTCAGTTCAAAGATTCATAAGCGTCAGACTGCATTTTTGTCTGTTTCAGCAATAATATTAGGTTAACTTTACCTGAGGGAACTAGAAGTTCTTATAAGGAAGCACTACAATAGTGTTAAAGTTTTAGGTATGTTTAGGTTTCTGGCTTTGATTCTACACAAATGAAGTACCAGAGCCATTTGGGCAGCTTTAAATGGTTAATTAGGAAGACCACAATCAAAAGTCAGTATGTAAATAGATGCATGAAAGAAGATCAACCACAATTCTGTATGCAGACAATAATCGCTGTCAGTTAAATCTTGTATGATGAATATTGAGTCAAATGGGAGACTTTCTAACTTTAATCTTAAACCAAATAAATAAATAGATTATATATAATAAAATATATTCCAAATATTAAACATTTATATGATTATTAAATATTATAAAATTAATTTAAATGATGTACATCATAAAATAAATAGTATACAGTATGTGTATGGATTTGTGTTGCACCTGCATGCATCTAAATGTGTGAGTGTGTGTTGTATTTCTGTCAGAGAATTCAGCAGAACGATGCATCGCTTCAGTGTATTGGATTAGGGTTGGTTCTGCTTCAGTTTGGCTGGTGTGTGACAGCCCAGCAGGCACACACTGCATTCCCCTTATACAGAAGACACTGCAGACTGCCTGAACTGCTGGTTGCACCACTGTCTGTCTGCTGGAGAGCTGAAGTGTGTTTTTTTTTTTTTTTTTGATGCATGAACATCTTTTACACACACCTGCCAATGATGTTGTTAGCACGCATCACTTACAGCACTGAGCAATAATGTCAATCATTTGAGAAATTAGTTGCAATGACTGTGTTTTACTTTTGTAGTGAATGGATGTAACAAGTATGTGGCATTAAAAATTGAGGTAACAATCTATTTTTCAGTGTCTTTGTAACACGTTACATCATAGTCATAATAAATCAGGCACAATTACATGCAACTAATCCTAAACCAAACCCTCATTTTAACCCTAACTATAAAGTAAGTACATGCAGTTAATTAATATCACTCAGTACTTAAATGTATAATTACACTGTAACAAGGACACCGTAAACCAAAATAAATGTTTATATATATATATATATATATATAAAGTACAATTGAAGCATTTTATAAGTGATTATATTAGTATTTATCAATGATTCTTCAATGAAAACTTGTTGTTTTTATTGTAGATGTTAATTCCCAGATTTTAAATGTGACTGTACTTTATAGGCTTTATAGGCCTACATACAATGTTGTTAAAGCATTCATCATTTCTTATACTGCACTGTTATAATAAATTCAGAGCACATGTTCTGCTGCAGTTTTCCTCAAAACCTGATTCATTTACACATGCCCGTCCATTACGTACCTGTTTCACTCTAATACATTTCATACGGCCCACATTTGATCTATACTTCACAGGGAAAACTATACACGAACAATCACTCACATCTTTCGAATTGCCCTGCATCCATCACAGGCCCCCAGATCGCTGTTTGGCTCAAAGTGTGCTGTGAAATACTCATTTCCTCCCGATTATGTCAAGTTGATGGCAGTGATTACCCTCCCTTACACACACACACACACTAGGGCTGCTCATTGCACAGAACATAATAAACAATTTACACGTCATTAGCTTTGTTTTGATCATATTTGTTTGACAAAGTGTCTAGCTGCATGGCAGGCAGGCCTGTTATTTGCCATACCAAGAAGAAGAGCACAGGGAAACAGCCTGTTGGGGTACGAGGCATTAGTTTGTGTGATTAATTAGCATGCATCTGTCTGCTTAAAATTCAGGCTCTGCACATTCTGAGTGGCGTTTACATTTTTAGAAGGAGTTGATGTGCGAGACTGTGTGTTTGTGTTAGTGTCTGTCATGTCGAATGTCCAATACAAAAAGTATTAAACCATGTTCATTACGTTTATACATGTATTTCTGTGTGTGTGTGTGTGTTGAGGGGGCTATTATGTGCATACTGTGTTCAAAGGAATTGAAAATGTTGCCGTCAAATTTGAGGGTTACAAATTGCCTGCAGAGGGCACTGTACATTAGAGCAAAGACATGGGGACTGCTGCCATCAAAACACAAACTCATAAGGATAGTTCAGCCACAGCTCTGATATGTAATTGTAGCTCCTTTAACCAAAGCTAACAATACAAATTTGAAATGTATCAGACAATGCTCACATTAAAGGTGATGTGTGTAATTTTGTGGATGTTAAATACTTTCTTTTCCTAGCTTAGTATACAGAGACAACTATAAGTAAGCCAATACTATATTGTGTTTTTTTTTTAACCCAATGGGCTAAGGTTTAGCTGGTTAGCCTGGCCCAGCTAGCCCCTTCTGGTTGACTAGCAACACCATTCAAAACGCATGCAACTGTCATTGAGATGAAGTGACCAGATTTCTACAGAACACTAAGGCACCATCAAAAGCATCCTAATATGTATACTTCTGTACTATTTTACACTGAAAAATGTGCAGCGTAGTAGTTCAAACACTCTTAAAAAAAGTTGGACACATTATGCACTCAGAAGTCACTGCTTTCCTGTGTAGTGGAAGGGGCTAAGCATGCTAAAGCTAGTAACAGCACATCAGGTGTGTTTTGAATGCCATTTTCTTGAAATGGAAGATGGCAAATTATTTGGTGTACTGTAGTAAAAAGTATTAAATGTTCTATTTGAGACGACACTATACCCACTATCCCATACTTATAAAATTCATACACCAAATGGCAGAGTGCAAATATATAGATGTTTGTTTTTAAATAGAATGGAATGGGTGAAAAACTTTATAAAACTGTTTTTACCTTTACAAAATATCTTAAAAATGTGGTGCTAATGGGACAAGGCACAAAAAATAGGGAGAACTTATGTGCAATGATATGGAAACAAAATAAAACTGTATAATTTATTTATTATTTGTAAAAAAAAAATATCATATTTGTAGTTAAATAAACCTATAACAATAAAAAATTGTTTGGGCTAATAAAAAAAAGTAAAGTACAAAAGTTAAAATATGTAAGGGATAATGTGAAGTGGAGGCCAAGAACCCGACATGAAGCGGAGTGCATTAAAATCATTTAATGCACAGCTAGTCTTGGATTATCCCGCTTATACCATGGTTATTTGCCAGCATTGACACCTTAAAGGGACAGGTCAACTTCAGTTGCTGCTCCCCATTGACTTGCATAGTGTTTTTTTTTTCCCATACTATGGAAATCAATGGGGACCAGCAACTGAAGGTGAACTATCCCTTTAAAGCTTAAAGAGAGAGTGAGAGAGAGAGAGATGACAGTTGTGTGTGTGAATTACCTGCACTTGTGCGTCTAAACAATGAAGCTGTTTAGTTGCTTCAAAAACAGTGATTTTACCTCATCGTTTCTGAGGAATATAATGTAGCGATCTAGTAGGCCTATAGGCTATTTTACTAATAAAAGTCACAAGGCAGGCTGACAATAAGTTTCTGTGTGTGCGCAGCACGATCTGCGATCTCTGACCTCTCTCCCTCTCACTGTATTTAGGTGCGAATGATGTGTGTGTGTGTGTGTTTGTGTGTGTGTTTGTGTGCATCAATTAAAGCAGAGCATTAATATAGAATGGTGATTAAACTGATGCATCTTTGGTGCATCGTATAGGACCATATTGCAACACTGGCTCACCCAACAGATGGGAGGGTATTTGGGAAACCTGTGTGGTAACAGTTATTGTTTTCTCAATTCTGCTGCAGAACAAACATTACACACCTTTAATATCAAGAGAATATGTATCTTCTATTATAAAAAGCATGTTATGCCAGCATCTGGTATGAAAATGAAAATTCTAGTTATACCTTGAAAAGACAAAACAGAGGTTTGCAGGGAAACTGGGTAAATACAGATATTGGTGGTAAACCTTTCTGAAGCCTGTACTTAAGCTCTTCTGCTGGCATCCACCACCCCAATCAGGTAGCTGGCAGAGAGCTTAAAGCTGCGCATTGTCAGACTGAAGGCGGTTTGGGAGTCTTTGTGCTGTGTTTGTGTTGACAGCGGGTCTCCAAGTGACTGTTCCCGGAGTGTGAATCCGCAGGCTGGCACTTACACAAAGCTAGTCCTGGATGAAAGGCTGAGGTTGCATTCTGGACCTTGATTTCCAGCCAAACATTCCCCAATACAGATTCACCATTATTAAAAAAATAGCATTATGGGTGGAACAGTTATCTGTGTCATCATGTGTCTTGATGTCATACATACGTTACTTGTCTATTCACTGTACTATATGCGATTTTATCAGGAAGATGGCATTTTTATGCTCTGTAATACATCACTTCTGCAACATTTATGATAAATACATTGCATCCAGTTCTTTAAGGTATTTATCAGGTGTATGTGCACAAATATGACGTTAAAAGGTGAAGTGTGTATTGATTTCAATGTTTTTAATGACTTGTTCACCCATAAATGACAATTCTGTCCTTATTTACTCACCCTCATGTTGTTTCAAGCCTGTATGGATTTCTTTCTTCAGTGGAACACAAAATGAGATGTTTTGAAGAATGTTCTGCCAATAACAAATGAGAAATAAAGATTACAAGCTTTAACAAAAATGCAAAATTGCAATAAAAGTATCATAAATATTATCCATACAACACATGTACTATATTTCTTTGTGATTTCTTCTTGTCTGAAGTCAGATAGTGGCATTAAATAAGAAATAGACCAAATTCAATGTTTTTAATGACTTGTTCACCCATAAATGACAATTCTGTCCTTATTTACTCACCCTCATGTTGTTTCAAGCCTGTATGGATTTCTTTCTTCAGTGGAACACAAAATGAGATGTTTTGAAGAATGTTCTGCCAATAACAAATGAGAAATAAAGATTACAAGCTTTAACAAAAATGCAAAATTGCAATAAAAGTATCATAAATATTATCCATATAACACATGTACTATATTTCTTTGTGATTTCTTCTTGTCTGAAGTCATATAGTGGCATTAAATAAGAAATAGACCAAATTTGGTGACACTAATTACATGCATGGTTTAAAACAGAATATGTTCCTTATGGCATGAGACACAATAGAATTGAACAGGGCCGATCTGTAAACATTAAAATACGCGCTGTTCCAGAAGTATAGCCACAAGACATAAACCACATGAATGTTAACATGATTTTAGTGTAAAAAATTACTAACCTTTTCCGTGTAAGCTTGTGCTAAATTTTACAACTTTCTTTCCATGACAATGACCATCAAAACCCTGAAATTACCATAAAAAAAAATATTAAAACAATTTTAGAACTTAAATAATACATACATTTTAACAGAAGAATTAATGTGCTTTTACAAAATTATAAGCTTTACATTTATGCTTTTGAATTCCGTTTTGAATTTTTAAAGAACTATTGGGGATGAGCCTAAATTCTTTTTTGTGGTAATCAACATTGTTCCCCAAATGCTGTCGATTGAGCTTAACTTGTATTAAATCTGGAATATTCCTTTAATTTTATTTCATATTGCCTTTATCACTTTGCTATCAGTGAACAGAACACCCCGGATCGGGGGGAGAGTCTGGGTGGCCTGGGGGGCGGGTTGCTAAAGCTCAAAAGCAAGATTTTAGCCATCGCCAAACACACGCCATCCACGAGTAAATTAGCGGGGCAGGAGGGGAAATGACCTCGAGTGTTCGAGATGTCCGGCTGACGTGGAAGGAAACATCAGGGAGCAAAAACCTCGGAGGCCATATAAGCACTTTGCTCCAATTTATCTCCCACCCACCTTCCTTCCCTCCAAACTTCCCTTCAAATGCCTGCAGGTAGAGAAGCGATTTCCACCTTGTATTTGAATAATTCCCCCTTCTAAAAAGTCCCAGGAATATTAAACTAAAATCAGGAGAGATCAGAGAAAAGGGATTATGGCTGAGTAGTAATCAGAGCGTCTCTCTGCTGTGAGTTTTTTCCCTCTGTGCGTGAACTGAATCTGAATTGACACTGTATGGAAGATTTGCATGTGGTTCATGCAGACATTGTGTGATAGCGACAAGGGCAGATTTGGAAGGAAACACAAATACTCTATAAATGAACGAACATAATTTTAATTAAACTATGGCTGTCATTTCAACACTTTCATTTGATGCAATTAATTATGTTAAAAATAATGTCAAATTAATTTAAGCAGGCAACACATAATGAGTAAGCAGCCTTATATGAGGGACATATACATTGTGTTCAAAAATAGCTAGTTGGTGTGCAATGGAAAATGCTCCCTACAAGGCACAGAAAAACAGTGAGATGCAATGATATGGAAATAAAATAAAAGGAAAAATAAATGTTATAAAACTGATAGTTCCGGTCCTTGATTCTGATTGGCTGAGCCACGTTCGAAGCTGTTGTAAATGACTCTACAAACATACACCTTTGTTTATGTTCGTGTGTTGCTCGTCAATTACTTTGTTGCAACCACAACTGATTCTGAGGAACTACATTGTTTGGTGGAAAAATAATGTTTTTTTAATATCATTACACTTTATTTGCTCTGTTTTATTTTGTGAAACCTTACTACATACAGTATATGGAATAACCGTTTTATAAAAACAATAAACCCCATGAAGCTGTGGGTTACAGTGAATTTATAACAGCTAAGGGGGTTTTAGGCACTCCGCTTCGTGTCGTGCCTAACAATGCCCCTTAGCTGTTATACATTCACTGTAAACCACGGCTTCTTGGGGCTTATTGCTTTAATAAATACTATTATGTAAATTTATGTAAATAATTTTTTTTTTCATTCAAGGGACGTGGAAAATGATTCACGGCTTCTTGGGGCTTATTGCTTTAATAAATACTATGATGTAAATTTATGTAAATAATTTTTTTTTTCATTCAAGGGACGTGGAAAATGATTAAAACATTCTGTGAAGCTTTTTAATATTAAATATACCAAATGTAATTCATTTTAAACCCGTATATTACAAAAATAACACTATTACCACACCTAGAGGTTGCACATACAACTTGTCGTACACTTGTATACACACCGCACCCAAGTGTGCTCCCTTTGAACATCTCAATAAGTCTTATACTTGCTGAGCAGTGAAAGGTTCACAATGCTGCTCAAAATTATTCAGCACTGAATTAATCTTGAAAAGCCAGACTGATCTATCAGAGCTGCACTGTTGACATGCTCTACACCGTGGCCTGTGCTTAAGATGCTAAACGCCTGCTCTCGGGGTGAACATTTGTGCTGAAATAAGCAGCGCACCCTCCGTCAGCTTGAAGGAGTCTTTCTCCACCATACGCCCAAGTCATCCATAACAGGACAACCTCGGCAGCCATAAACATGTGCCGACCCAGGCAAGCAACCCTGGGAAAAGTTGAGCGAAACAGTGCATCTCTTTGACCGATGGATAATGCATTCATTCAATCACAGGCTTGTCAGAGGAGCATCCCTCCCTAGATAAGAGTATGTTTGATTTTTTAAAGCCCGAGCACTGATTGGATAGGGGAATTGTTGTCTGTTGTGGGGGGATGCAAATGAGTATTTTACAATCTTCTCCATTGCTTCCTATTAATTTGTTTTGATTTTTCTTGTATTCTTCAGGGCCCGTAGCTCATTAGCAGTGATTAATCGGTGAGTGCTGCTGCTTTGGTGCTGAGCCTCCATTTTGAGCCGGACCCCATTCCAGAGTCTAACTCCACCAGCAATATGTTCAAAGTTAGTTCAGCCTTCATCTTAAATGGAAAACTCAAGGCATTGACCTGCATTATAACTTTTCTCAAAGGAATTAACAGAGCTCAATGGGCTAACAGTGTTGGGAAACATAAATATTAAAGGTAACATGTTATATTATTGTGACTCCATAAAAAAAGTGGTATGTGTAAGTGGTAGGTTTTTTTTTCTTCTTTTTTTGTAAAAAGTGTCACACCTTTTTTGACCATCAGCAACTTTTCTTTTCAATTACTTTTCTTTTTATCTCTTTAGTAAACTAAACAATTTATAGACAGACGGACGGACGGACGGACGGACGGACGGTCAGATAGATAGATAGATAGATAGTCTAAAAATGCTAGGTTGTTTCAACCCAACTTTGGGTCAAATATGGACTAACCCAACTATTGGGTTAATTTTTTTAATTACATTTTTAACCCAAAAGTTGGGTTAGTCCATATTTGACCCAAAGTTTGGTTGAAACAAGCCAGCATTTTTTAGAGTGTACACACTATATGTGTAGTTTTATACATAAACATAAACATCATTCTTTCTTTGTCATATATTTTTTTCATCACAGTCTTGCTCTGTTTGCCAAGCCCTGCCAGGAAAGGATGCCATAGTAACAAAGTAGGTAGGAACACTGCAATATCTCCAAAGTGCTCTCTGCTTATGACATATTCAGCTTTTCAAATCTGAAACATGCAGCTCTGTCCTCTTCAAAATCCACCCCAGTCCTGTGAAGCACAGTCGCTGCTGCCTGTCTACAACCACACATACCACACCAGAGAGAGAGAGAGAGAGAGAGAGAGAGAGAGAGAGAGAGAGTTCACTGAAATGAAACAGAGAGAGGAGGAAAGTAAGGGAGAGAATCAGGCGATTTTATTTGCTCTTTGGAGCAAACATGCACACCGCTTTATGATGAGAGTTAAATCGAGGAGGTTAATTGAAAAATTAGATAAACAAAGCCCCTGAAACGGCGCAGAGGAGATTGTGCCTGGCAGCTCAGATGGGCCACCACCATTTTAGCAGTGATGCTTCTCCAGACTGCACCAGCCTGATAAAACCACCCAGTTAATTGTCTTGCTGTTTCTTCAACTTAATTTTGCTCTAATTAGGAAATAAAAGGGCAAGGAACTGCCTGTTAGTCATTAGTATGCATGTACTTATATAGAGAATATGCAGTAGAGAGCTTTCATAGATTTGGTAGCAGGTAATGAATGTGTAACGGGGCGAACGAGACGAGAGACGTGCGGATCCATATGCAAGCTTTTATTCATAGACGAGGTCAAAAAACAGGCAAGGGTCAGACAATGGTGAACAGATATATATAGGGCAAGGCAAGAGAGTAATCCAAAACAGGTGTGGTCGATCGACGGCTAACAATATCCAGAGGGCTTGACAAGAGGGGTAATCCAATAACACGAGCAAAAGTTCAGGCGAGGGTCAAACAGAGTCCAAACAGAGCAGGGCAAGAGAATAATCTATAGACAGGCAAGAAATATGAAAACACGAATAAATAAACCGACAAGAATAAACAGACAAGACTTGACAGGACTAGAATAAACCAGAATCTCAGGACTTGCTCCGTAAAATAGCTATCACTTGGAGAGTGATAAACGCAATACAATACTCGGCAGTTTGAGAAGGACCTGAGTGGGTGTAATACATTGTGTGTGACTGACTGCAGTTGAGTCCAATCAGTGCGATGTCCAGGGTGACGTGTAACAGTCTGTGTGGTGTGAAAGTCAATATAATGAAAGGGCGACCTCTGGTGGCAATCGGACGGAAGGCCACGGACCGGATTCATGACACTGCTAAATTCTGAAAAACAGAGGTGTTAATTATCTAAATTAATTAGAGGTCTAAATTATTCGAAAGCCATGTTTCTAGCATTTGTAAAACTGCATTTTTCCCTATGCTCGACCTATGCTCTCAATGTCAAATGCAGAAACGTTAATTCATGCTTTCATGCTTTCATGACCTCAAGGTTAGATTATTGTAATGCTTTATCCACACCAGAGAGAGAGAGAGAGAGAGAGAGAGAGAGAGAGAGAGAGAGAGAGTTCACTGAAATGAAACAGAGAGAGGAGGAAAGTAAGGGAGAGAATCAGGCGATTTTATTTGCTCTTTGGAGCAAACATGCACACCGCTTTATGATGAGAGTTAAATCGAGGAGGTTAATTGAAAAATTAGATAAACAAAGCCCCTGAAACGGCGCAGAGGAGATTGTGCCTGGCAGCTCAGATGGGCCACCACCATTTTAGCAGTGATGCTTCTCCAGACTGCACCAGCCTGATAAAACCACCCAGTTAATTGTCTTGCTGTTTCTTCAACTTAATTTTGCTCTAATTAGGAAATAAAAGGGCAAGGAACTGCCTGTTAGTCATTAGTATGCATGTACTTATATAGAGAATATGCAGTAGAGAGCTTTCATAGATTTGGTAGCAGGTAATGAATGTGTAACGGGGCGAACGAGACGAGAGACGTGCGGATCCATATGCAAGCTTTTATTCATAGACGAGGTCAAAAAACAGGCAAGGGTCAGACAATGGTGAACAGATATATATAGGGCAAGGCAAGAGAGTAATCCAAAACAGGTGTGGTCGATCGACGGCTAACAATATCCAGAGGGCTTGACAAGAGGGGTAATCCGATAATACGAGCAGAAGTTCAGGCGAGGGTCAAACAGAGTCCAAACAGAGCAGGGCAAGAGAATAATCTATAGACAGGCAAGAAATATGAAAACACGAATAAATAAACCGACAAGAATAAACAGACAAGACTTGACAGGACTAGAATAAACCAGAATCTCAGGACTTGCTCCGTAAAATAGCTATCACTTGGAGAGTGATAAACGCAATACAATACTCGGCAGTTTGAGAAGGACCTGAGTGGGTGTAATACATTGTGTGTGACTGACTGCAGTTGAGTCCAATCAGTGCGATGTCCAGGGTGACGTGTAACAGTCTGTGTGATGTGAAAGTCAATGAAAGAGCGACCTCTGGTGGCAATCGGATGGACGGCCA
>NW_015546044.1:1383041-1389049 GCF_001515605.1 Sinocyclocheilus anshuiensis | reverse complement strand
TGTGTAAATATCGGATCAGCTTTCCAGCGCTGGAGAGAACTCAAGGAGCGGAAGGCCTGCGATCGGATGCCGAGGTTACTTAGTTTCTTCTCGATAGGTGAGTAACACAATGTCTGTGCCGCAACAACTAAAGTCTGTCTAGTACACTAGTGTAACGGAGCGACAGGGATGCGAGACGTGCGGATCCATTTGCAAAGCTTTATTCATAGAATGGTCAGAAACAGGTGAGGGTCAGACAATGGCAACAGGTATATTGAGGGCAAGACACAAGAGTAATCCGACAAACAGGCGTAGGTCGATCAACAGCGAACATAATCCAAAGGATGAGGCAGGCGAGTAATCCACAGACAGATATTAATCCAGGCGAGGTGCGAACAGAATCCAAACAACAAGACGAGAGAGAAATCCAAGACAGGCAGGTTATCAGGAACAGACAATCAGGCAAAACTAGACGTTACGAAACAGAAGTAGAACTAGGAACTAGACTAAACTCCGACAGGATACTGGCTCCGTAAAGTGCTACCACTAGGAGAGTGATAAACGCAGACAATACTCGGCAGTTTGAGAAGGATCTGAGTGGGTGTTATATAGTGTGTGTGTGATTGGCTGCAGGTGAGTCCAATCAGTGCAATGGAGCATGGGAAATGTAGTCCAGGGTGACGTGCAACAGTTTGTGTGGTGTGAGAGTCAATGTAATCAGAAGGCGACCTCTGGTGGCGAGCAGGCGGAAGACCATGGACCGGATTCGTGACAGAGCCATCCCAAGGAGTGGCTTCCAGACGCTTCCAACATAGTACAATCCAGGAGGGTGGTGGAGAGGAGGCGAAACAGGGGGAGGGATGGAGGACCAGGTTCATGTGGAAGTGAAGGGACAGGGGACTGAGGCAAAGCCAGCAGAGCAGGATTCCAAGGCAGAGCAGGGAGCCAGGGCGGAGCCGGCAGAGCAGGAAACCAGGGCGGAACCGGCAGGATAGGTGGAACTGAGGACCAACACAGCAGAGCAGATGAGTCCGAAGATCCCCACGGCAGAGCTGAAGACCCCCAGAGCCAGACAGAAGACCACCACGGCGGAGCAGACGGAGTAGAAGACCACCACGGCAGAGCAGACGGAGCAGAAGACCACCATGGTGGAGCAGAAGACCACCAGAGCTAGACAGAAGACCACCACCGAACGGTGAACGGTGCAGAAGACCACCACGGTGAAGCAGAAGACCACTAGAGCCAGACAGAAGACCAGGAGCAGATGGACGGTGCAGAAGACCACCACGGTGGAGTAGAAGACCACCAGAGCCAGACAGAAGACCACTACTGTGGAGCAGATGGAGCAGAAGACCACCACGGCGAAGCAGACGGAGCAGAAGACCACCACGGAGGAGCAGAAGACCACCAGTGACAGACAGAAGACCCCCACAGCGGAGCAGACGGAGCAGAAGACCACCACGGCGCAGCAGACGGAGCAGAAGACCACCAAAGCCAGACAGAAGACCACCACGATGGAGCAGAAAACCAGCAGAGCCAGACAGAAGACCACTGCGGCGGAGCAGACGGAGCAGAGACCCATAGTAGATACTGGTACCTAGGAAAAACTGCTCACCTATGGGAAATGCAGCAGACAAGGAGATTACTTCTGGGGCAAAAGGGTTTGAGAGCGCTGGTTTAGGGATACCAGCAGCATGTGCTGACACCAGCGGTAGGTCCTCCACGCTGGATGCCAATCTGGGATACTGAAGAACAGACCTTGAGGATCTGGGTGCGACAGACAGGATGTGACTTGACTCTGAACGATCAGCTGTGATGTGACTTGACTCTGGAAGATCAGCTGTGATGTGACTTAACTCTGGACGATCAGCTGTGACGTGACTTGACTCTGGACGATCAGCTGTGACGTGATGAGACTCTGGAAGATCAGCTGTGACGTGATGAGACACTGAACGATCAGCTGTGACGTGACGAGACTCTGGAAGATCAGACGTGAAGTGACAAGACTCTGGAAGATCAACTGAGACGTGACAAGACTCTGGAAGATCAGCTGAGATGTGGTGTGATTCTGGACGTGACTCCGAACGAACAGATGTAACTTGACTTGACTCATGAAGAGCAGCTGAGAAATGACGGGGCGTTGTTGTAGCCACCATTTCAGTCACAGACGCGGTGTCGCATTCCTCCTCTGCTTGACAAGAGGGGTAATCCGATAACATGAGCAAAAGTTCAGGCGAGGGTGAAACAGAGTCCAAACAGAGCAGGGCAAGAGAATAATCCACAGACAGGCAATAAATCCGTAAACACGACTAGAATAAACAGACAAGACTTGACAGGACTAGAATAAACCAGAATCTCAGGACTGGCTCTGTAAAGTAGCTATCACTTGGAGAGTGATAAACGCAATACAATACTCGACAGTTTGAGAAGGATCTGAGTGGGTGTAATATAGTGTGTGTGATTGACTGCAGGTGAGTCCAATCAGTGCAATGTAACATGGGAAATGTAGTCCAGGGTGACGTGTAACAGTCTGTGTGGTGTGAAAGTCAATATAATGAAAGGACGACCTCTGGTGGCAATCGGATGGAAGGCCACGTACTGGATTCGTGACAGAATGTCATCTGCTTCTCTACGAATGCTAATGTCATTTCTTACTGTTCCTCGAAATGTGCCAGAAGATTTTTTTGCGTCAAAATCCTTATTTTAGGACAGACAATTTGTCAAAGTCGAAGAAGATGCAACAATTGTATCAATAACTTGCATACAAATCACTGTGAATCTTCAAAAACCTTAACATTAACAGATTATTTTATTGTCTTAATGTTTGGGGGCCCAGAGATAATAATATTATCTGTCTTATGTGTTTTGATTTAGTTAGAAGAACATATTGAATGTATTTGAAGGGAAAATGGCAGGTTAGTTTTGAAATCACAATGATTATTTTACACATACAGTATTGGAGTCTCTGGGATTTCAAACTTAAGACAGTAAAATCATTCTCAGCATTAAGGTTTAGACATATTCTGTCTATTTGGAAATGTACAATAAGATTTGTAAACAGGATATGTAAAAAAAAAATATTGCATATGCTTCAACTTTGACACTACAGTACGTCTGTCCTAGAATTTTAAAACACACAAAACTCTTCTGGAACAAACTTTTTTCATAATCAGTTCCCATAAGGTTAAAAAAATCCTATCAACCTGACACTTTAAAGTTAAGAATACTGCAAACGGCTGTAGGGTCAACAAAGGGTTTACCTAAATTGAAAATGTGATTATCATTACAACTTGTACATGTGCAAACCTGATGCATCAAGATATATTTCAGTGAATAAAAATGGACAACTACTTTATGTTGTCAGCTTGTTTCTCATATAAAGCTATAGTTAGGCTTCAGAAGACTTGAAAAGAGATACAAGATATATAGACATTTACAATATTTTTTATTATAACTGTTGTCTATTTTTGTAGCTTGAAACCTACTAGACACTGTTTACTTTTGTTGTATGTAAAAAAGCAGAACGCTATGCTAAATATATATATTTTTGTTCCATGGCTGAAAGAAAATCACACATTTTGTCATCATTTACTCACCCTGATGTCAGGAACGACATGAGGGTGAGTAAATGATCACAGTATGAATTCATTTTGGGTGCCATTGCACTTCCTGTAGTGGCAGCATGCCATGACTGTGCGGAGATTGTATGCTCAGCTCATTTTCTGGACAATAATGTATGCTTGAAAAGAAATGAGGTGTGTCCTTGATGGCCTTTTTGAATCCTTGAAAGATTCTCTTTCATAACAAAGCACATCTACTGTCACGAAGCACCCCTCCTTTTTGTTGGGGTGGGGTGGGAGTCGGTGGGTTCCATGGATAGTGAGCTTGGTATTTAAGTGTTAACTAATTAACATCCATCCTTCATGCTGTCTGGATGAATGCGCTATGGGGGAGGAGAGAAAGGGAGCTAAATGCCATGACTCATGCATGCATTTCAATTAGTCCAATCAGCCATGATTTTCATGCCGCTGTCAATAATATGTAGAATTGTGGGCTTATCTATGTTTGCCATGCTGTTTGTGATTTTCTTTCTGATACCCAAAGGAGTGAACTGTGCTCCATCCTTCAGCATAAACTGAAGAATCAGCAGGAATATGCTGTGTATTCTGGGCGACTTCTTACACACCATTTTAAAGTGGCTTATATGGTGTTTGAATTATAATTTGAAATTCAATATTGCCACTTAACTCTTCGGGAGTCTGTTGGGAAAGCGACTTATTGTACAAAAACGTGTGCATTATTACACCACAGGGAATTTTACTTGTCTTTTTTAGACTAAATATAGCATTATTTGAGGTGGTTTTCTCACAAACAGCTCTATATTTAGTTAGCTAATAGCGGATGAGAAAAGTTCAGCACAGTAGCAAATACCTTCAAAGTTTATTCTAAGTACAGTAAAACTCCTAAATGTAAGTATTTGGTTACATATCTCTCCAAACCTCCCCAGATTTAAAAGGACACGTCATCCTCCTGTCTTTCTACAAGGACTCGAACATCGGGAATGTACAGTGTGCAATAAAAAGAGGCTTTAGCATTCTCAAGCTCTTCTACTTAAAATAAAAATAACATCTTAATTTGAGATTTTGCAGCGCTACTTTGAAGCCTCCTGCCTCATGGACACTGAAGAATGATTAGCATATGTTAGCATACGGCTTGAAGCTTCTAAGCTAGATATACATACATAAAAAGAAGCAGCTATTAACACACGAAAGCACAGCCTGATACATGCTCTGTTGTTCACTTCACCTTACCAGATGTACACAATGATGGCAGTGGTTAACAGAGACCATGTTAGCAACTGTTACATGCATACAGTATACTGCAGGTAACCACAACAAACCACCCTCAAATGAGAGCTGCAAGCCACATTAATGAAAAACAAATGCATGGGTAGAAATGATTGTGAATGTAAATGTAAATCCGAATAAGAATCCCTCTCCAATGAACTATTAACAATAGCAATCATTTTAACAAAGAAATTTAGTAGAATTATTTATAAAAAAAATGATTTATGTAAATTCCATAATAGATGTACACACACATACAGTAAAAACAGTATTACAATTTGAAACAACGGTTTTGTTTAAATATATTTTCAAATGTAATGTATTCCTGTAAGGTTATGATGGCACAATTGATTTTCAGCAGCCATTACTACTGTCTGCAGTGTCACACAAAAATAAATAAATAAATACATAAATACGTCAATCAATCTAACATTGTAAATAAACAAAGATTATAGGAGTTTGTTTTATAAGAAAATACATAATTATAATTTTACATTTAATTCAATGTGATACTTGCAGTTTCTTTCTAGTCAACTAAGACATTTACACATTTTTTTTCTCAGTGTAATATGTTGATTTGCTGCTTAAGAAACACTTCTTATTTTTATCAATGTTGCAAACAGTTGTGCTGCTTAATATTTTTGTGGAAACCATGATATTTCCAACCAGGATTCTTTGATGAATAAAAAAGTTCAGAAGAACACCATTTATTTGAAATAGATCTTCTTTTTTTAAAATTGAAAAGTACTTACTGTCACTTTTGATCAAATGTGTACTAGTTAAAAAAACATATTAATTACTTCTCTTATTAATGTACCATAAATTACCATAAATTAACTATTGTGGAGCAACAGTTTGAAAGGACTTAATTAAGTTAGTCAATATGGAATATTGAATTCAAAAGCAACTTTTAGAAATGTCTATTCAGTGATTCGCTCTGCCACAAAAATACAATAATGTAAGGTCTTTAATTATTTCCATTTGGGGGATTTTCTTAGCAAATATTTATACTGTATATGCAATTAACTGTGATTTAATTAAATGAATTAATCAGCTCATCATATAATTAATTTGATTAAAATTTGTTTTGACTTGCAGACCTAATTTATCTATAATAGTCACGCTCTTATGATGACGATCATGACTGCTCCACAAAAAAAAAAAAAAAAACAACCCAATGGA
>NW_015546044.1:1379394-1382329 GCF_001515605.1 Sinocyclocheilus anshuiensis | reverse complement strand
GTATGCCTGACCAAAAAAAAAAAAAAAAAAAGAACCCAATAGACCTTCCGGACAAATAATGACCATGTGATCACTGAGACAGAGAGAAAGAGAGAGAGAGAGCGATACTGACATGCTTTTGATTAAACAGAATTTGCACTGAAGGACACATTCAGTTGTGTAATTGTGTATAGTGTACATTATCATTCATGTATAAGGGCTTAGTATTGGCCTTGTTTATTTATTCTGTCAAACATTGCTCCAAGAACTCTGTTCTTCTCTCTGCGTTACTCTTTATGGCCTCCTCTCAGAGGAGGGGAGGGTGAACGTGAAAGAGAGATAGCGCGAGTAAGAGGGAGAGAGGGAGAGAGAGAGACTTAGAATGAGAGCGGCAAAGGATTGTGAAAAGGATGAGAGAATTACAGGGGTAAGCGAGTGAAAAAAGAGGGGGAAGAGAGAGAGAGAGAATCAAACACTCTCTGAATTGGGCCCAAATATCCAAGGTTAATTTTGTGAGAAAGCTGCAGTGCCCAGATAAGACCATCCCTGCAAATGAGTTCTGCCTGCCTGGATTACAGCTAAATTTATGCAGCTTTCCTTATCCTTTCACAAGCTCCTCTGAAGTGGCATAATTAACTTGCACACATAAAATGTGCACATTTACTGCTTGGTGGTAACCATTCCTCATTTCAACACTTTGATTCTTCCGACCCTGTTCAAAAAGGTACTTTTTTTCCCCATCGCGTTCACATAAGTTGAAAGATTTAACAGACAGCTGAAACAACACTGATCCTTTAACTCCCTTTATCATATTGTGTTCCTTCATAATATGAAATTATTTTCAAAAACATGTTTACCATGCTGATTAACATTCTAACCCCGGAGGTTACGGTGGCACGAAAGCCACAGCGAATTTACATTTCACTTATGCGGCAGGAAACAACAGGCAAAAAAGCTGGCAAAAAGCCGTTTCTGGCCAGCTTGAATTCGGCAGGCGGGAGGTGCAGTGTGTCCAAGCGCGGTGTAACATTGCGGAAATCTTCAAAGTAAATGTGACTGAGATGCAAATACAGTAAGCTTCTCCTGAGGTTCTGCTTTGGCATTACGTTTGATACCCCTCTCATGAAACCCTGGGCTCTATAGGCTACTGTGTTTATCGTTTCAAACGTCTCACGGAAGGAGGCCTCTGTCACCCTCTCTCTACTCCTCCACTCGGTTATCCAACCATCCCTCGGAGGCCCACTCTCATTTTCTCTGGGCATTACCTTGAGGTTCTTCATTCGTGACTGAATTCTGTCTTTTTCATTGCGCTATGCCTTTACAATCTTTCAATCGTAACTTCGTTTCCAGAGCTGCACCTGAGTTTCACCTTCCCCTCTATTAATAATTCACACGTGGTTATCAATATTAATGGACATCTATTCTTCTGAGTAACACAGATTAACCTGGCCTGACCTGCTTTGTGTTGTTTAACAAGTGTTTGAGGAAAGGAAAGCTTACTCAAACAGCTTGTGTGAAGGAGTAGATCACAGTTAATTTACTTCAAAGTGGATGTAGAAAGAAAAGAAATATGCAGCATGAGATTTTCAGGTCTAGAACTGGCTGATTTATTGTTGCATAAGGTCCAGTTTACAATGCAGCTTATTCTAGGCAAGAACCATCCACTTAGGAGAGAGAAAAAAAAAGTTTGATTGACATGTAAATTGACAAACCACGATATGTTTTGTTTTAACATACCATTTAGGGGTGGTAGGGGTAAATACACACACACACACACATTTAAGAAATATTTACATGTATGTATATTTATATTTATATATGATTTATATAAATATAAATATATATTACATATACTTCTTAAATATATACATGTATATGTGTGTATTGATAAAAAAACAAACAAGCAAACAAAACATACAAACAAACTAAAAAAATACATACCAGAAAATGTTGAAAAAACTAATAATTAGTAGAGTGAACCTAACTCTCATACTGAAATGAATGATGAACCTGGCTATTCATTTAAAAGATGATTTAACTGATAAAAGTATACAATTAATTACATTTATTTGTATTCCCATTTATTTACAAAGTTTAGTCTAAAAGTGTGAGCTGTGATTGTCAGGAATACAGCTGAGAAGCTCTGAATGTGAGATCATGTGTTATTCCCTCAATTTCTTTAGCAGGAGTGAGCTGCGCAGCAGAGCCGCAAATCTGGCACTGTGATCCAGCTCTCTGCGACCAGATAAAATGCACAGTGCTGTTTATCTTGATGAAAAAGCGGCATGAATCTTAATTTAATGAGCAAAAACTAATTAGGTGATTTAGAGAGAATGCTAATTCTATTCAAAGTGAGGACTAAGATAAATTGGTTCCACAAAGTCTCAGTTGATATTTTAGGTGCATTTAAGGGGAATAAAAATGCTTTGAAACAATCAAATCTGCAGTTTTGAAAAGCCACTGGGATGTACTCCTTTGTCTAAAGCAGATACCATTTTCCTGGAATGTTCCCCATTTTCTTTCCTTATTTCTTATTTTTCATCTTACTATTATTATTCATATATTAATACAGATTTTTAATTGTACTAGTTTTTAATCATGCATGGTTTTCACTACAGTTGACAGAGCAATACTGAAAATAAATAAATAAATAATTTATTTTAAAATTAATATGTAAAATAAAATAAAATAAAAAAAATAGAAAATATAATACATTTTGTTTTTAGGTAAAAATAAACATTACACATTTTTCCCTTATAATTCATAGTATTTTTTTTTTCATTATCTACTGTAAAGCTCCTCAATGAAATTGAGAGCCAATACTCTCAGCTTCTATATTACAGCATAATATATACACTTTATATTCTTGCATTATTCTTCTTTATACATTTTTTCCCCCTTTGAGATTGAATAATTCATAGTATTCTTTTTATTGTTTGCCTAATGGATTTTAACG
>NW_015546044.1:1336136-1379291 GCF_001515605.1 Sinocyclocheilus anshuiensis | reverse complement strand
TGGAAAACAATCCTCTCAGCTTCTTTAATAAAAAACAAACGGCATCTAGTATCTTTATGTTTGAATCGTGTGGGATGAAGCTAATGTTCTGGGGTAGGCCAGTTCTTTGAATGCATCTGAGCAGTTCCTCGCCATTATCTGTGCCTTAGATATATCAGCAGGTGTTAAGTAGAACACATTTAAAGTCATTCATTATTCTTGATATCACACAGCTCTCTCGTCCCTATTTAACATTTTTGCCACAAAACTCAGGAGGAAGTCACAGTTGTTTGAAATCTTGGTACACCTTAAACCTCCAACCAGCACAAAAGATCCGACGGAGGACAAATCTCTCACATGGAGAGGTGATGTGAGTTATTCTCATGAATTATGAGAATTCCATGCTGTCCTCTAAAAGTGGAAAGACCCTCTGTGGGGACATGGAGCGACTGAACATTCTTGTTTCAGGGACAGGATTGGCGTATATTGGAGGAGGAATTCATTTATGTAATCTAACTTGTCTTTGGCTTAAAAATCTCGTTTTGATGAGATGAATTCGGCTAAACCTCATCCGCCTGACTCCTGGACACAATGAAGTCATGAAAACCACATGGAAACTTGTTCATCACTTTTTTCCCCCGACATCTTTGCCCCTAGCTAAATCAATCAGGGATCTCTTTTTTTTCTTTTTACTATCTGTACTGAATAGAATAAATAAATTGACTCAAGAAAATGACGTCATTTGAAGTACTAGTTCTCCACTATACGGTATTTTACAATGATTTGTTCTTAAATCATAATGGATTTAAAGCTCATACCTCAGCGATATGGTATAGCAACAAACTAAATAACCTACTTTTCAATCAAAACAAGCCAGTTTCTGCCTGTTTGATGGCAGTTCAGCAGTATAATCCTCAGATACAAGTGCATCTGAGCCAACATTTGTAGAAAATACCACATGGTCTCAAAAATGTTGTCCAAAAACAGGCAAAAAAGAGATATCTACGGATTTAGACTACAGCAAATGCTTAAAAAAAGCAAAACCAATCAAGCATCATACGCAAAGCTCACCACTATGATGCTCATGTCAATCTTGCCCGCATGATTACTTTTGTAATCTAACATTATTTATGATCCAGATAACAGTGATTTATTTTATTCATTTGGATTCTATTCTTCTGGTCTGGGTTCACCTGAAACAATTGCTGATTTAATTTGCGATGTCTAGGTCAGTTTGTATGAAATATTCTCAAAAGACCTTCATTTCCCTTCCGCTGAGTCTGAAACTCATGAGACGCTACCTTTGACCTTTCCCAATGTCAGAAATTACAGTACCACTGTTCTCCATTATTTCACCACTAACATTGTGACAGAAAAGTACTGTAAGCTTCTGTCTGAGTTCTGCTCACAATATAACAGTCAGGACAATCCTAAACTGCTTTAAATGAGACAGCGCTGGGTTTCTGCTGTATGGATTGGAGCATTTGAGTGAGTGAACAATGCACTGGATTGTCTCTTTATGTCTCTCTCTCCCGATCTCTGGTGGCTTGGTCTAAAATCACTGTGCTGATTGCAAAGACAACCGATGAGTTTGATAGGCTGTGCGATTAAGACACTTTATTAATTTCACTTCAATGGACAATCAACAGGAGACAGAGGACTCACAATGTTCTATCTGCATTTACAGAGGAATAGAGCACAGAACGATATTTCAAGTGGGGAAAGGAGGGCTTATTGTTTGTGTTCAGAAACAGTTTTATAATAGAAAACAAAATCTTCTGCAAGTCACCCAGGGAACAGCTGTGATGAAGCACATTACTGAAGTGCTGTGTCACTCTTTGTCATCAGACATTATGAATCTAGAGTGATTAATGACACTCTCAACCGAATGCAACATTTCATGGTGATAGTTCATTGATAAAACAATAAAAGCTGACATATTCTGGTATGTTAATGTGCCATCTACTGTAAATGAAAAACCTCTTCGGCCCCTATTCCAATATAGTGCACTACATGAGGTGTTGGCTATATTGTGTAGTGTGGTTCGAATTCTGAGTGAACAATTTCATTCCCTGTAAACAGTAATTCACACTTTATTTTGACCTGATTTATGAATAATGTCCATCTCTTATGTTAGCACAGAGACCCTGAGTAGTAGTAGTAATAATAATAATAATAATAATAATAATAATAATAATATATTTACATTATTATTGGAATTAATAAAAAATAAATAAATTCATTAATTAACTAAAAATAAAAAAATATTATATATATATAATTATTATTGATGTTGAAAACACTTGTTCTGCCTAATATTTTTTGTGTAAACTGTGATACATTTTCCCCCCCCGGATGAACAGAAAGTACTAAAGAACAGCATTTATTTGAAATACAAATCCTTTGTAGCATTATAAATGTTTTACTGTCACTTTTGATCAATTTAATGCATCCTTGCTGAATAAAATTATTTTTTCAAGAAAAAAACAAAACAAAAACAAAATAAAACATACATCTTGCATACACATATATGTTGATTCTTGTTGACTTTTCTATATTCCTCCTCTTATTTTTAATGATTACAAACAAACAGAACAAAGGTATCACACCTTCAAATTAAGATTCACATCTTCCGCATACCAGAGCTCAATATCATGCACCAAATGCTAAGACTTTCATATACTTTCATACGCTGATATTTCAAAGTAAACAGAAAATACCGCTAATTAGGGAGCCTGTTTGTACCAGCACTTAAATTTGTTTGCTAATAGTTTCGCAAAGATTACTGTTACAATGTCTTGTCAATATTATTCACACACCTATGCGTGATAGGGCATGTAAAACTCACACCACAGGGAAACAGGACCTTGTTTTTCCAACATTCAAATTGGCCTTGAATCAAGGAGCACTTAGCAAGGCCTAATCAGCCCAGTATGTCTGCAACCTCAAGAAATTAACCAGGGCTAATTAGCATCTGAAAGCGTTAATTTGTTTTGCAACAATTCCAGTGCTCTTTAAATACCAAATACAAGAAGAAGAAAAAAAAACCCAGAGCGTGCTTCATTTTAGATGATCTCATCGACTGCTGGCCTTTTTGTTGTGTTCATTCAGATTCCCTTTGGTCTTATCCATCACCTCCCCCACCAGCACTTCTCTCCCATGTGCCACAAAATACAGCAACAGCTTGTAGGTAATTGATCAGACAAGCCAACTGTAAAATATTCATTTTCTACTTCAACAGCCAAATAAATCTCTGGGGAGGTTTTCAGAGGACTGTGCTCAGATATTGCTTATGCGTAGCCAGGTTAGCGCGGCACTCATTGTGAAGAATCAGTTCGGAGGGGGTTCTGCTTTAGCATGGGTGCTGGTCGATGGCCGGCCAAGCAGGACATCAGCCTCGGTCCTGCCTCAGCAGCACATACTCGGGCGTAAGACAGGATTCAGATGCACACAGCATGCTTCACTTAGTCTCCAGTGTCCACACAACATCAGGGTAAAAGCCTGAACCAGTCACAGAGAGGGAGTAATGTATAGATAAAAAACAGCAAAAATATAGACTACTCATACAAACACACAGAGTGGACAGAAAGAAGCTTTTTTTTAGTGAAAGTTAGAAATAGGGCTGGAATGACAGTATACTGTGTGATGACAGAAATGTGTCGACTGGTAGATTTGCTGTTACACTCTGTACCGCAGTAAATACATTCACACAGCTATCAGTGCTCTGGACTTTTTTTTTTTTTTTTAGATTATTTACATGTTAGAGAAACAAAAAAAGAACAACGAGGAAATAAGATACTGAACATTTATGACATTATTGCCAAGAAAAAAAAAGCTACATACAAACATATTAACCTACGTGAATATTGGGGCATGCTGTAACACTGTGCATTACCGAAATTCAAATGTTTGGAACAACTAATATTTCCTTTTTTGGTCACACTTTATTTTAAGGTCCAGTTCTCACTACCTGTTAACTGTCACGGGCCCACCAGTGGGCCCACTTGCCATTACATGTTTTAAACAGTAATATCTTAGTCTGAACCTAAAGTAATCTTGACAAACTATATATTGTTTGAAAGCTTAAAGACTCTAGTTTTGATATTTGGTGACTGATTTTTGAAATATTTTACAGAGCAACTGTAATTTATTAATATGCAAGAAGAGTACTCATCAGAGTCAGAGAATGTGTTCTGACCTTTACTTTGAAATAGTGATGCACATATGAAATCATGAAAAATCTGTAAAAATCTTCATTTTCATGGAGAGTGTTCAAAAGATAACATGCATTCTATTTTTTTTGAGAAAAAAAGGTCTAAACGTGTTTTGAATATATAGAAAAAACAATAGATTCTCCATTTTTGATGCATTGTGAACTATAACGCAAGTCCAGGGTTCTCGTAGCTGGTGTTTTTTGTTCAGGTTCAATTGAAATCAAATACTGCCATACTGCCCTTAATACATCTGATTGTGATGTCTACTTCATAAATATTGAGAAAATTATGGAAAAACATAGATCACTCAAACCATATATGGAAATGAAGGCGCCCTTGGTTACTAATGGGGTTTGATGGTCATCTAGTGGAAAAGCTTGGTATATGCCCAAACAAAATCTCACTGAAAGCTCATTTTTTGAGATATCAACCTCAAATTTGGAACATAACTTGTTTTAGAGTAAAACATGTTTTGTAAAATATATATTTTATATAAAATATAAATATTTAAATTATTACATTTTATATTTTCATAAACTTAAACTTGATATATAATCTTTATAACATCTGTCACTTCTACAATAATCTGCCAAGTGTCTTCTTTAAAAGGAGATCAACCTCAAGTCTGTGGTCCAAAGCATTCAAAATGTATAACAGTTTAAGTTGGAAATGTCATTTTCAGGTCTATGCTCAAAAAGTGGAACCGACAGTTAACAGGTTAACTAACTATTAACTACAACTTTTGCCTCAGTAAACTCCCAATTTGCTGCATATTAATGGTTAGTAAGGCAGTTGTTAAGTTTAGAGAAGGTTTTATTTGAATATATTTTAAAATGAAACTTACAATTTCATTTTATAATCTCAATTGATTTAATTTATGAATTTGTGTAAGTTTTGTTTGTTAGTATGGGGTCAGCTGTCACAAAAACAGCCTATTATAGGCTTTAAAGTGAAATTGAAACAGTTCAACAACAAAAAAAGTTAAAAAAGGTAATTGAACCTTTGTTTTGATCAGTATAATTTATAACTGACTGTGTATAATTTATTAAAATGTTTTGATTAATACATATTATGATTTATAATTACATATATGTATATAATTTATTACAATTAATACAAATACAAATTTGTCTAGTTTTTATTGTGATCATTGGTTTACCCAAGGGCTCTTACAAAAACAAAATATTGAAATTTGGTGGACAGAATTCACAAAGATTATTCTGACTTAAGAAGGTTTTTAACCAGGTGATTGAAACCAACAAAAAAATAACTGTCAGAGAAAAAAATTTTGTGTTACTGAGATATAACCCTTGTGGCAACTATCCCCTTTATAAAGTCTTTCCTGCTGCAAAAATTCATGCTCGATGTGAATAGCCCATAGGGACTGCTCTTTAAAGCTATTTGAGTGTATTATATGTTTGACTGCAGCACCAGCACTGCAGCTCTGAGGGGTTTGGACCTTCAATGTCTCCTTCACCTCCTCATGAAAATACTTTATGGATGACCTCGCTGCTAAAAGTGTCAAACTCATTCCTTGTTACACACTTACAGCAGCAATGAAGGCTATTTTTCATACAATGTATGACAGAAGGCCGAGAGGAATTAGGACACTGTTCTTGTCTATCAATTATACAGCGTTTCCTGTGAGCATTTCAATATTCAATAGACATAAATCAGGCAAGCTGTGACCACATCTGCACTCTATGTGTTTATGAGACATGTTTGCTCTCCCATTGTCTTTCATTAAGTGTTTGTATACTCTTGAAAATGAGAAGGAAGCACTTTGAAGACGCATCGGTGTGTTTGTAAAAATGAAACATTTAGAAATCAAAGCAAAATGTGAAATCATTCATATTTAATAGGAGAAAGCTTTTACAGCCCGGTTAATTAAACATCTTATCTGTATTATGCAGATGCTTCATAAATTTAAAATATTACATATCACCACTACCTGTTCTGGAAAACCTCATTGAAGCATTCAGAAGTATAATTAAGTATAAGGTGTTTTAAAACCAGTGTTTTATTTACTAAATAAAAGAGTACTAAAAGAGACACGGTGAGGGCCCAGTTCTGCTGTTATGTGATTTACACTGGTAGAAAGAGGGAGGCGGTGGATCAAAGGCAAGCCGACTTTTAGGCTCTAGTTATGTGTGGCAATATTATAAAACTGAAGAGAGGCCATTTTATGAAAGTATCTGCGACTATGGTGGCCTCAGAAAGATGTTGGAAGGATGTAAAGTCCAATGTAAGTACATATGAATATATTTTTTAAGGTGAAAAACATTAATTATTAATTCACAAATATCATATTTGCAAAGTCACAGCACATGACCTTCTACAACCTGAATTTGTATTGTCATAAAAATGTCAAATTTACTCTACACTGATACCCAGGACAACACTGATTCCCCCATCAAAAGTCCAGGTTTGCAGTCAAAAACTGAAAAAATGCTGTTAAAATGTGTAAATCCCAGAGCCAAACCATACACATGCTGTAAATGGTAAGCCTGTGGGTAAACTACTTAGTTTGGTTAACAAACACACATCAGCACTGGGACCAAACAAGAATATACCAACACACTTGTCTACTAGTACCATGGGTAATGTTTTCTCAAACAAACCCATTACAGACCCAACAGAGCTGCAGCTAAATGTTACAATTTTGGAAGCAACTTTGCACCTTTACAGTAAGGTTCAGTTTGTTAGTGTTATTTAATGTATTAGGTATTATGATTTAACAACAAACAATACCTTTTCAACATTTGTTAATGTTAATGTTAATTTCTACATTCACAACCACTAACAAATTTGGGTCTGTAAGATTTCTGAATAAAGTCTCTAATGCTTACCAAGGCTGCATTTATTTGATCAAAAATACAGCAAAAACAACAATATTGTGAAATATTATTACAATTTAAAATAGCTGTTTTCTTTTGTAATATATTTTAAAATACAATGAATTCATGTGATGGCAAAGCTGAATCAGTCATCAGCAGTCATCAGCAGTCATTACTCCAGTCTTCAGTGTCACAAGATCCTTAATAAATCACTCTAATATGCTGATTTGCTGCTCAATAATTTTCTTATTATTATCAATATAGAAAACAGTTTTGCTGCTTAATATTTTTCAGGATTCTTTGATGAACAGAATGTTCAAAAGAACAGTATATCTCTGAAACAGAATTATTTTGAGACAATGTAAACGTATCTACTATCACTTCTGATCAATATAATGCATCCTTGCTGAATAAAATTATTCAAATTCTAATATAAATAATAATATAAATTATTATTAATAAAAAAAAAAAACTTATGGACCCCCAAACCTTTGATGAACATGCATGAATTAACAACGAGCAAAAGTATATGTAGCATTTGGACCAATCAGACACACATTTGTTCATTAGATTTAACAAATCAGTTATTCATTAGATTAACAAATAATCACAGACCCCTCACCCAATAAACATACTGGGTGCCAGCATGTCTGGGAAAGACCCTAGGCCCCTGGTTACCATGGACCAACCAGGACCCCTCACTCTTAAGTCTGCACCAGGCTTCTGCCTTGTCTTTACATTCACCAACGATCCTTGGATCTCAGCTGACGTCTCTCTTGGCTCTTCAACATCTTCATCTGGGAGAAAACTCTCCCGACTACCACAGAGTCAGAATATCATCTTTTTGGAGCTCATCTCTCTTCAAACCCGGAAGAAGGTGATCGCGCCTCCTACACCACCGAATTCAACTGATTGTAGAATAACACAATATGTGAAATTTGGTCCAATTCGCTTGTGCCATTTTGTATATTACTACTTAGAAAAACATAAAAATGAAACATAATTCAATTAATAATCAATTAAAGTGCTTATGGCACAGAGTAATGTAGGATTGTGGGGTTAATGTGTTTTATAAAGCCTGTTTTTGCAAAGGAAACTCACAATGACACATTTCGATGTAAAGATAGACATTCTGACTCATTTCACAAATAATGTAGTAACTCCTGTTTAGAAGCTGTTATTTGAAAGATTCTTTTTTTCTGGTACTTTTTGGCATCTAGTGGCATCAAACAAAGTAAATTGCAGAGAGTTGTGCCTAATAGAACCTGAATTACAGATTTTCAAAACAATACTTAGTTTTAAATCTCCAAAAGCGCCTATGTTTTTTTTGTGTTTATAGTAATATTTGAAAAGTATAATGTTATTTATAAAGAATTACACTCATATTTTGTAGTTCAAAGGGTTTTCTTTACAATGAAACCATTTTTTTTTTCATTTCCTCCATTGTATGTGTGCAGGGTAAACATTTGAATTTGAGTATGTTAAATTTAGGCGAAAATACCAAAAAACGCCCTGAGCTTAAGTGGTTTTAATACTGTATGAAAGTATTTTCTGTGGCCACGAAAATATCCTTTTCTAGAGTTGATATGAACTTAAACTGATTGTTCGCTGGACGAACAGATTAGTTGAGGGCAATTTAATTCTGCTACGGTTACTACTGGCAGCTGATATAAATAATTGTAATTAATCATAATTAATTGTAATTATTTATATACATTTCCCTTTTGAGCTAATTTACTACATATATGTATTAACATTCAAAATGCTTTAAAAATTGGTTCCTTTTACTTGATCATACCCAAATAATATGAACAAATTTAACCTTAGTAAAGTGTTATCGATGATAACACAACCACATTACTGTAACGCCCACCGCAATGCATCTATCCTCTTGAGATTTTAACTGCATTTTTCTTCTTTCACGAATGAGAAAGTTAGAGATGGATGGAGGGAGAACGAGAGATAGAGAAAAGCAGGAGATAAAGAAGAAGAAATGTAATTAACCTCCTTTGCGAGGAGAATTCTATTACAAAAACCTATTCTGCCATGCAAAGTAGGACTTGGAAATGTGACAGGCCATGGAGGGAAAAGTCAGAGGCTGTCTGCATCTTAAAACAACTTCCAATTTGTGTCCCCTATCTTTCCTCATCCTCACTGAAGCTGGAAATTGATCAATGCACACTTAGAGAGAGGAGGGAAGAAAGCAGCACACACTAAACCACCTATTTCATGTTTACGTGGCATGTGCCGTATAGAAATAACCTGCGGATTGAGGAGATTTTGAAGGTGGCACAGGCTCCCCCCCCTTTACTTTTTCATGGAAGTGGACACTGTGATGCACCAGAGTGACATTCAACCACAAAACAAGGAAAAAAATATCCTTGCAATGAAAATGTCACAGAGTCCTTCCCCTGATAATCAGTTTGCGAGCGTTTCTCACTCATTACATGACAGGATGAAAAATTGTGCTCTATCGTTTTTGCTGTTAAAAGGGAGACTAGGTGCCGTGAAAAGGCCAACAGATGCTTCTTTTGAGGCGCTTCCATGAAGAGGCTGCGCTGGGTGAGAGCCTTGGGAGAAAGAAGCCTGAAATGGCAGGGGTTAATAAAGTCCATTTTGTAGTTAGAAATAACACAAGTGTTTGAGGGGAAATTACAGAGGGGGCATCAATATCTTCCAAAAATAATTACACTCCAAATACTTCCTCTCACTCCACCCCCTGCCACTGCTCGCCCTCAAATGGCCCCCAGCCCTGGGGGTTTGAGTGACAGCTCCGCTGGGGCGAGTTTGCCATCCGTGTGCCATGCAGGGACGAGTGCTGGCAGCCGGTGAAGAGAAGCCAGAGGAAAGACAGAGGGACAAAACCGGCCTATGTGGCTCAGAGCTGGCGACAACTGCTACAGGTGCCCTTTTCACCAGCCGAGTTTGTAAACCATTTGGGAAGATACTCCCATTTTGAGTCAGTCCTTTGAGTCATAACTGAACTGGAGATCTACTATTATGAATGAGCAATTTGCAAATGAAAACAAACAAAAATGCTATCTATAATGCTAATTATATATACATACTTACATACATATTGTACATATAAAACATAATAGTATGTAACATACTATATTTACTATTACACTATCAGCCAAAAGTTAAAAATATATATATATTTTTAATGTGTTTAAAAGTCAAAATGAATTGTGGTTTCTACAAAAATATGAACGTTTTATTAACTGATTTATGAAGGATCATGTGACACTGAAAACTGAAGTAATGACTGCTGAAAATTCAGCTTTTCCATCACAGGAATAAATTACATTTTAAAGGTGACATATTATGAAAATCTGACTTTTCCAGGTTTTAAGTGCTATAATCAGGTCCCTGGTGCATCTACCAACCAAGGAAACGTGAAAAAGATTAACCCACTCACTTTGTTTTGATAAGCCTTTTTTAGTATTTTGAGCTGAAACTTCACAGACACATTCTGGGGACTTATATTACATATTGCAAAAAGGGGCATAATATGTCACCTTTAAAATATATTAAAACAGAAAACATTTATTTTAAACTGTACTAATATTTCACAATATTACTGTTTTAACCGTATTTTTGATCAAATAAATATAGCATTGGTGAAAAGGACTTCTTTCAAAAACAATAAATAAAAATAAATAAAAAAACGAAATTATTCCAAACTTTTGACCGGTAGAGTTTATAATGACATATTATACTTCAAGATTTGGATCAGTAATTTACTTTGACAGATGTCACTAATTTGCATAATAAAGAAATAAACAGATAAATTACTAGAAAAAAAACATCGGACGCAAAATTCACTTTTACATGGTGTTTGCATATAAATGTGTCTTAGCAGTGTGTGGTGACAACCACACTACAATGAAAAAAATAAAAATAAAATCCATTCACTCCTTTTTATAATCCCCCACAAACCTAAATAGTCTCAATTTTCAAACCATTTTGATTTTCCCCGCCCACGACCGCTGACGGACTGTCCCATATTAGCATATTCCCATAATAGCTATCGGCCATTTTCTCCGCACTCAAGCAGCTGTAGCGACAGCAATGTCTCGTAAGCAATGCAGGTGTTTTGCAGTTGGATGTAAAAGTGAACATAAGAGACATTTTCTCCTGACATCAGACAGAGCCACTGAAGACGCAGTGGATTAGTCATGTTTTTGATGGTAACGTGACACCGATTACACAAAAAAACGGAGGAGAGGGGTGGGGTGAGCAGCAGCTCATTATCATTTAAAGAGACATACACCGAAACTGGTCTCCATGAGCAGAGCTGTTTTTGACAAGGTAAAAAGTGTTGTTTTACACGAACATTGAGGAATTTCAACCAAAGTATGTTGCAGACATTTCATGAAGACCCTAAACAATCATACCAACTTGTGGAAAATGGGCATTCGATGTCCCCTTTAAGATTTAAAAGAAATTTCTTTTATTCACATTTTGAATTTATATTTAAAGCTGTAAAATAAGTTTTCACTTTTAATCAGATATTAGTTTTAGTTGTTTTTAATAAACGTGGCATTGCAAAACTGCACTTTTTTTTTTTTTAATGCTCAAGTCAAATAAGAACTGGGCAGTAATTTGCTGAATGCAGTGTTTTATGTTTAGTGACGCAAATAATTACAAAGCGTGATGAATTGAACTTGCCCACATGGACACAAATGCCTTGTATTATCATTAACTATATGCTGCAGAATAATACAATTTGCTTCACAGACTGTACCTAATTGGTGTGCGTGTGTGTGTGTGTGTGTGTGTGTGTGTGTGTGTGTATGTGTGTGTGTGTGTATGTGTGTCTCCATGTGTAAATTACTAAAGGAAAGTGACTTGACCGGGTAGCATCTGCATGCTTCACGTTCCTCCATTTCTGAGCTTATGAGAGTAGATGTGAATGTAAACCACATTAGACTGTTCCCCAGCCAGGAAATATACTAGATGTCAGTCTGCATTCCATTTGAGCTCTCAGTGATTGGTTCCTACATTTCATTATGCTAAATGTGGTGTTTTACAGAAGACAAAGCATTTTACAGGGAGGCAAAGCCAGAAAAAGCATCATGGGAGCAGCCAAGCATTCCAGGGCTGAACACAGACTGCCCGCTGCCAGCTGCTTCCCATGTGCAGGTTTTTAAAAGCACCTGACAGGTACTACAGTATGACATACACAATATTAACAAATAGAATACATCTAAGAAGTAAAAGCAGTGCTGCAGTAGTTTTCTTCAATGCTATTAAAAAAAAAAGCAAATATATTGCTCTGTACTGTTTTACATCTGCGATATAAATATACACAACCATTTAAAAGTTTAAGGTCATTAATTAATTAATTAATTCATTAATTCATTCATTCATTTTTATTTATTTATTGTTTTACAAGAAATGTATACTTTTATGCCGCAAGGATGCATTAAATTGATCAAAAGTGACAGTAAAGACATAAAAAGCGATGACGCTGAATACAGACATTAAAAAATGTAAAAAACATCAAATATTTGGAGGCTATCATTTTATTTTCTTTTTTCAGTTTTGCAGTATTAGTTTCAATTTCGCACTATTGGCTGATACTACAGTTCGTTCACACGATGCACTGAGCAAGTGCAAGGACACGCTTCTCTGAATGTATGTGACATGAAAGGCAAAGCATGTCTGATGTTCTGAAATATAATAACATGAATAAATACATTGATATAATCCAAATCCACTACAGAAACAAACTTATTTTGTAATGAAAAATTTTATATTACAAACAGAAGCATATGGTCTCAGACTTTTGAACCCCGCTATAAATGTTTGTGTATGATGCCTTGTGGTAAGAATGGGTCAAAGCTTATGCAAGTCTCAGAAACCTCTCAAACTTCCTCAGCTGCACACTGATCTCTGGGAAAGGAAGTAAACATCCCCAATTAGAGGTCTGGCAGCTGTTTTCTTCCACAGCTTGTACTTCTGTGGAGCGCTCAATGCCTGTTATTATGGACATATGTACATACACACATACATGGCTGGTAAAAAGGCTGCCTTCCTCCAGTTTGCCTGTCTTTTTCAGCCCCTAGTTTTTGTTTGTGCAAAGAGGGACTGGGAATTGCAAATGTGACCAGTTTTACTCAACCATTGCTGACATTTCCTATCTATGCATTCGGAAGGTCATAATTTGAAAGAAATCGGTCAATATGCTAAATGTGCACCTTCGTGTCTTGTGCTGAGTGATAAGCCCATCTCTAGATTTTCCTTCTGTCCACTTGGGTGTTCAGACAAATAATTCAAAATCTATTTAAAAAAACCTACCACTTATAATACGGTCAACTGTGATTCAAAACATCATTTGTGCTAACTAAGCTACATAATGTTTGAATGACATGAATGTAAAACAAAGCAACTCATTAACACAATACTGAACAACAGTACATGCTACTCAGAACTTACTATTATGAGCTGGTCTTAACAGTTTTTAGACTATTTTCAAAAAAAAATGACAGGCAGAAGCAGAAATTGTAAATATTTATAATACATTTTAAATTAATAGATAAGGGAAAAACAAAAACGGGAGTGAAACAAAACTAAACTAAACTAAACTAAACTAAACTAAACTAAACTAAACTAATAAAATAAAATAAAATAAAATAAAATAAAATAAAATTAAATTAAAATACATTTAAATTAAATTAAACTACCTATCCAGGTTTTCTAGTACCTATGTTAGGTAAAGGAGAAAAAAAAATACATATATTTTCTAAGAATCACAACCTAAATCTCTCAGCATAACAGCATATGGGTTTGGAATAATATAAGGGTATTTATAATGACATTTTTTAAATAAAATAAAATAAAATAAAATAAAATAAAATAAAATAAAATAAAATAAAATAAAATAAAATAAAATAAAATAAAATAAAATAAAATAAAATAAAATAAAATAAAATAAAATAAAATAAAATAAAATAAAATAAAATAAAATAAAATTAAATTAAAATACATTTAAATTAAATTAAACTACCTATCCAGGTTTTCTAGTACCTATGTTAGGTAAAGGAGAAAAAAAAATACATATATTTTCTAAGAATCACAACCTAAATCTCTCAGCATAACAGCATATGGGTTTGGAATAATATAAGGGTATTTATAATGACATATTTTTCATTTTCGGGTGAGCTATCCCTTTAGGTCTGTTAAAGCCTATAAAGTTCTAAAGCATAACTATGGCCAGTAGGTTGCACACTCATGTGATTTAGATGCTCCATGTTCAGGATACAATGGGGTCCAGCTGTATAAATACATAGTTCCAGTAAAAGAGAACTGATTACTTTCCTAATAATTTATCTTATACCAGACAAAGAGACAGAATAATTAATAGGTTTTTAATTCATGAATGACTCGTTTATCCCAAAGCCAGACATTGGTAATTTCAAAGTTACATTGTTGCTGATTGCAAAAGACAGCATATTTTTTTTACCAGTCTTAATGGTAATTATGTGTTGTGCTAGCCTGTGGTCACTGGTTGCTATACTTTGTTCCCTACTGAGGAGTCAGACCTTTGATTAACCTGGACCGTGACCAAAGTTATTTATTTATTTAATTATTTTTCTTGCATTTTAAAACGCTATGAACAATTCCTCTTATCAAAGTGAAACAGAACTAATTACAAATTCAAAATACTACCTAGACTTATGAAATAAGAAAAAAAAACATAGTAAACATGCTCAGTAACCTGTACTAACCTCTTTATACCAGCAACTATAGTATTTTATACTATATTTATACTATGGGGACATTGAATGCTTGAATCTTATTGGCTGACGAACGTTCTAAGGTGTGGTATTATTTTTCAGGAAACTCACAGCTTAAGTAGTTCCAGGCAGGTCTTGACAGTTAGCTGTTATGTATTAATCAAATGATTTCAGTGATTTCAAAGGTCCAGACAGACTCATACGCACACAGAAACATGTCAACCTGGCACAGCAACTTTAACATTAAATCAGTTTCTCTCCTGAAAACTACATGCCATTTCTCAGTAGCAAGGTGGTAACATTGCTGTTCTTGAAGCAGTTAAACTTACAGTTTTGCTATTAGTAGATAAACTCCAGAACCCTGTTACGAGACACACAATCAATCTCTTCATCTCTCTCTCTCATTCTAGTAACTGCATTAGACTGCATTAATAACTGCATTATCAATGACCCGAGTCTTAGTTACTAGCTCTAAAATTATGTTTTGTAGCATAGGTGGAATAATTGACTCTGGGCTGTTGAATCATTAAAAAAAATAATGCTCACCCGAGGTATGTATATTAGTATTACTACATTTTCCTGTTGGTTTACATTTTGTGCATATAGGAACCAGTAACAGTAATGTTCGTTTTGATTGGTGGGAGATGGAAAGTCACAAAACTGTATTTTGCATTATTTATAAAAAATAATTCATTAAAAATATAATTTATATAAAAAATATAAAAATATATATTTTTTATATTTTATAAAACATATTTTATTTTATTAAAAAGTAATATTCATCTTTCCTTTGACAATGATGATACATTTGTTTTAGTGGATACACACCAATTCATGATTATGGAAAAATACAAAAATTAAATCTAAAACCAATAAATAAATAAATAAAAAATGTATTTACATTCATGTTGTTCCGAACCTGTATGCTATTATTTTCCCATGCTACATGAAAGTAGAAACCTCACACCTGTCAAAATGTAAGTAGCACTGAAACACTTGAAAACTACATATACTGTACATGTAGCATATATTCAGAAGTGGCATTCCAACATGGTAGGGTAAGCAGGAGAGAGAGCAGGAGAGAGTGAACAGGAGAGAAAGAGTGTGTGTTTGTTTAGGCCTTGGTGCATATAGCTGATAAGGAATGTGCAGACTCACGCCTGCAATAAACAAAAGCAGGAGCCTTTCCCTGTGAGACTACCCATCTCTCCCAGTCCTTAATCCAGCCTGCGCATGCTGCAGCAATGCCACCTCCAAACCCCTGCCAAACATGGCCCGATAAACCATGTTTCCATGATGTAACACTGACGGTTAAGACCCCTGGGAAGCTACATAAAATTACAATTATCTTTATGGTCAAATACAGTCAATTTTGAGTCTGCATGGATAAAAAGAAGTACAAATAATTTGATCAGTGTGCAGCATTGATTAACATAGGATTATCCTGAAAAACAAACACACAAACAAAACCCACACAGAGGATACCATGTCCTCTACAACAAAGAGAACGACCTATTTTAGTGCTGATTGCTCAAACAGTGATTTAATTCTTTCCAGACTTGTTCAAAATATATCCTTGAATGACCACAATTAGGGTTATCGAGTGAGAGCGCGAATTATGCAAGCCTCGGGATCAATAGTGAATTATTCTCATTGAAGCTATTAGCTTATTCATCCTGGACATGTTGAATCTATTGGATATATAATAGCTGTGCATGAGCTAAATGTCACATCTGGTTTCTTTAAAATTAAATAATATTTTAATCGATACCTTTTTATGCAATACAAAGCAAACAGCTGGAGAATTTAAACCTGAATCAATGCACACAAAACTACAGTAAATGTGGCCATAGATTTGTTTTATAATTGTTTATTGGAATGAGAACATAAACTGTCAGTGAAGCAAATATGAACTGTACTTATTTTACTGGATGCTCCAATGTCAGATATTACCAAAGGGACAATGGTTAGCATGACCAGTTAGCCCTTACTGGCAGTAAAAATAATTTGTTTTACAACATAAAATAATATTTTGTGTAATAGGTGAATGCAATGCTGCATTTACTTTAAGTTAATCTTATTTACAGTAAATGTAATGCTTTTAACATTTAACATTAACATTTATAGTTGTATAAATTGAGATTAGTTAATGTATTATGGAGAGAAAGCTTGAAATAACTATCAATTATAGTATTTTTCACTAACATTAACGTAGATTAATAAATGCAGTAAAAATTGATTGTTTTTCTTAGTTGATGTTACCTAATGCTAGTTCACGTTAGTTCATGACACCTAATGCATTAAAGTGAACAATCTGAACCTTACTGTAAAATGTTAGCAATTAATTTAAACAAACAATTATATTAAAGTTAAATGTTAACCATTAAAGTATAAATAAATAAATACATACATAAGAAAGAAAGAATGTTAAAGCAGATTTCAAAATGCTCACTTTCTGCACCAGTCAAAAATCTGCCTTTATGATTTATGTGAATGTTAATAGTTAGTTTTCTATATAGACCTCTTTAGATACTATAGAGCTACTAAGAAACATGGACTGCAGTTATAGGAAAGAAACTGATTAATTCATTCTCTAACACATTTACATCTATAGGCCTGTTGATATATTGTATTTTGTGTAAAGAAATCTTCAAGTTTTTGTATTTGTTTAGCATTTGATGGACAACAAACGGGTATATAAGTGTCATTTTTGTACTCTTCACTTCCCTGCATCGTTGCTATGCGTTATTTACAGTAGAAGAGAAAGAGGGGGCTTTCTCCTCCATAGCATCCATATCTGCTTCCCTTTTGATTAGAAATGTATTCAAATATTGCCTTCTAATACTTTTTGCCCAATTCGTCTATATGCACCATTGCACGCGAGATTAAGCACTAGGTGAATTTTCCCACAAATCCCAGGGCGGAGAGGCAAGATAAACACACTCCATTGAGTTTGCTATTGCAATTACCTTATAGTAGTTTTTTTTTTTTTTTTTTTAAGAAAGAAAGTAAAAAAATGAAAAAGAACTTATAGGCTGCATGGAAGATGTTCATTTTGTTCTGTACAGTTCACAGAATGATGAATTGTCCCACAGAATTGTAAACTAAAATCTAAACATGCATTTAAGGTTGTAACCATAATCTTTATCTTCACAAATGCAATTTAAACACTAGTTGAATGTATATACACTTCTTAGTAAAATAATTCAATAAAAATGACAGCGTTTAGTTCAAATCAATACTCCTGGCTCTATTTGCCCTACACGGAAAATCAAATTTTAGCAGAGCCATGACACAGGCCTATGTGTGAAATGAGAAAAGCAAACAGATTTAATAATGCAGGCACAGTTTGCCGTAAAAGCTTTCCTTTTACTATTAATATATGTATGGAAGAATGTATCAGTGTTTCTTCGCTCTAAGTCTGCCTCATAAAATGATCCGGCCCACAGATTGACTTATCTATCTGAATCCAGTGTTCATGTTCACTGGCTGCAATGAGTGCCCTTATCCCATGATGAGTTACACCTCCCCTATCAGCTCCTGATAAACAGACAGAGCATTGCAGCTGGCCTCTGAAGTGAGAATGCACCCATAGATAGTGCCATGAATAAAACACCACAGAAGGACATGCACATCACCTCACTGCAATGGATTCTGCCCATACCATTCACCTAGAGATACTGAGTAAATGCCTGCAGCAAATGGCTTTATGTACTTTATTGTTGTTCTGAATACTGACTAAATCAAGAATTTGAACTACATTCACCCCTGAACACATCGTTTTGTGCTAACTGCAGTTGTTTTTATCTCAGTTTTGTGTTCCTGAAACTTATATGTTTATTTTAAAAATGTATTTATGCGATCTGAGAATAATTTTTCAAAGTGCACGTTTCTTCTATGTGCCTAAAGGCCTGTTCACACCAGAAAGATAACTATAACGATAAAGGCACAGAGGAGTGCTATCGTTGGAATCACTTTCGGAACAATTTTTTCCAAGCTTATGGACGATAAAAAAATTGACAGCCAAGAGCTTGAGCATTTATAGCGGCAGAACACAGAACTGCAGAACATGCTGCAGAATGTTAGCGTGCGTTGGTGTGGATGCTAATATGGTTATCATTACAGTTCTTGCTGTGAACAGGACTTAAGAACAGCCCTCATCCATGATACAAATCATTGTAACGGGCTGTATCTTGTAACATTGTAAAGTATCATTCAGATCAGTGTTATGTTAACTAAAACTAAAACTATTAAAAAATTAATTTTGGTAACTGAAAAAGTTGAACTAAAATAAAATATAACTTACAAACCAAACTTGTAAAACTTAAATGAAAATTATAACTGTTGCCTTACGAAACTAACCGAAACAAATAAGTCGAAGTACCAAAATGACTCAAATGAAAATTGATTTTAAATTAAAGCTACATTGAAACGCAAGGCACATATATATATATATATATATATATATATATATATATATATGTGTACTAAAATAACATATAAATAGTACATGCAATAATATAATATAAATAGTACTAAAATACACTTCAGATCGCAAATTATCAAAATGGCACAGACACTCCAAGAATTCACCATATAAACACAGAAAATAGATTTTGTTACAGTGATCAAAAGTCATAGTTTGCATACTTTATGTAACATCTGATTTTATGTGAGAAATGTTTCCCCTCTGTACAATATATTTGTCCATTGATATGTTCTTTTTTTTTCTAAAGTGGTGATTAGGAAGGTATGACCCTAAAAGCTCTTCCAGAGAAAAAGTCTTTCTGGATGCAGTGCTACCAGTCATTTGGCTAAAGTCCCAAATGAAAATAGTTGCCATGCTTTAATTGCATTGATAGCAGTGGCTTCTTCTCCCAGAACATTCTAATGTCATTAGTGAGGAAAGATATTAGAGGCGGGAGACGAGGATAGCTGGCAGAGGGAAGGCAGAAGCAGCAGGCGACAAGCCCTAGGATGCCTGGAAAATGCAGTTTATGGACTCCTGATTGATGAGGTGATCCTGAACCAGGTGATGAGTAATTCGCTATTTAATTGAAAGAGATCAGTGGTGGTCGGCATTGTTTTCCACAGGCTCGAAAATTGACTTTTTAGTGCCCCCTTAGTTTAATTGCAGCAAATATTTTGGGTTGTTTATTCATGTCTAGTTTTCAGGCTGTTTGGCTATAGCATTAAAACTTTCCCATAACTGTGTTTCTACAGTAAGCATCCAGATTAAAGAAATCTGCTTTGAATGCAATCACAGATTTGAAGTGATCAGTCCGTCTCATTTGAGGCAGAGGAAGATGAGCTTTCAGATTACCAGCATAAACTGTGGCACAAAAACAATCAGAGCTGTACAGAGGCTGCGGCATTATCACTTCAGCGAATGAGAAAAGAAAATGACCACACATCCACAATGCCCAACTGATCAGTGACTGCTGCTGGGTGTACCAGCGATGATGACAGACAATAACAATCTGACCATGTGCCTAAGCCTCAAGAAACATAAGCAATCTAAGACCAATCCATTTTCACAACCCTGTTGTGCTGAGAGAAAAGATTCTTACGAAAATCCTAGACATGAAAAACACATCCGACAAAATATAGAATATATACAAAAGGCATGGGAGGAAGTTCTTGAAGAATGAATTACGGCCAATGATTTAGAGGCAGTTATTTGCATGAAATGTCTGCAAAAGAGATGGGAATAGTAAACAATTCTTCTGATTCTTCTCTAAATTCATTTATGATTTTCTTTCTTCTGCACTGTAAATAATGATTTTTAATTTTTTAAAGATTATTCATGATTTAAGATTTTATGTTTTTGATTTTTTTCCCCAATCAATGTTGTTTTGGAGCCCACTGGCTTTCATTGCAAGTTCAAAGCAATACTCAAAATATCTTCTTTTAGGTTCCACAGAAGAAGGAATTCATGAGGGTGAGTTAATGACAGACTTTTCAAATTATCCCCTTAACGGTTCCAGTGATAACGTTTAAGAAAGACATATTTACGTCTTTAAATGATCTTCCCGTACATTTCTGCCATATGTACATAAACTGACAGTCACCACTGATAAGCTACTACTAAATATTGTAGAAACTTAATTTTCTGAAAAGTTGCTTTGCAACGATTTGCATCGTAAAAAGCACTATACAAATAAACTTGAATTGAATTGAATTGAATATTTGAAAATGATAAGAAATTTAAATAAATGTAAAAAAATCTTGCAATAAGTGATTTTTCTGGTCTGAATAAGAACTGGTTCTGAGTTCCCAAACCCTGCTGTAGTGCCAGATTGAGATGCACTAAAGGAATTATTAACACAGTTGCCCATTTTTGGTTCTGACAAAGTTTGAACATTTTGAAACCAAATGATTTTCATTTCTGCAGTACAGAAATCACAGTATGCCTGTTTAAAACTGTCTTCTCCTTCATTTGGTAGACAGCTGCTGCCATGATTAATTGAAAATGAACAAAACATCTGGTTAAACTGAATTGTGGGAAATAAGATGGTGAAAAAGTTTAGTGCACTTTATGGAAGTCAGAACCCTTGTGAATTTGTGGATAATGCGAAAGACATGTCTTCCTGCTGTCCAACAAAACAAACGTTCTTGTCTGTTCATATTATCAAAGATAAACTATTTTGAGAGAGTAATACTAGGTTTTATTTTAAGCTACACTTCAGCTACAGGGATTTCCGGCCTCCGCATGAAATATATGTAAATCACCTTTATCACAGCGAGTCTCTTAATGAACCATGCTGCACGGGATAGCTTTTGGGAACTGTAAAATGTACCCCTGGAGAGACAGCAGAGCAAAAGAGATTGATGTGTCATGTGAGAAATGGTCCACTCCAACCAACTTTGTTTCGATTAGACACAAGATCAATTTCAATTGCTTCATCACACAGAACTTAGCGGGGCGTACATAGAGATGAACAATGTGAGTGTCAAAAAACAACATCTCTCTCTGTTTGCCGTGCTCACTGGGGTGTCAGCAAACTGATATTCAACGGAAATTGTCGCTTTGAAATTAAATTTGTATTGCTAAGACTCAAGGGTTTCATAGCCCGTTCAGACGCACTGCCACTTAAAGACCCGTCCTCCACATCCATCATGCTAAGTAAATATACTGTATGGTTTTAAGGTCAAAGCAGTCATATGGTTTTACGGGCAGCTCGTCAGAAATACCTCAGGGAGTTCTCTGCTGCACAGTAAAGCATTTCGCTGATGAAATCGGGCCCTCTGGTGAACATCAGTAAAATAAAATAATAATAATAATAAAAACTTTATTGTAAAGGGCTATTTCTCAAAATTGAATATCAAAACAAAACTATCAAGATGTCCCATTTTTCAAATCATTCCCTCATGGCACCATAAAAGTGAATGCTGTGAATGCTTTGCAAGTGAATGATTAATTTGATTTAACCTTGATAGACCAATCAGATACGTCTCTAGTGGCCAATGTCAACCCAGCACGCAAAGACTTCTGATGAGAGATCTGATGCGATTTGTAGCCAAGGACAAAGCAAAGCGGCCCAGCAGAATGTCACAGCAGTTTGAACTGCAAAAGGGCTCAATCTTTAGACTCACTAAGCTGGAACTGGCTGTAATACAATGCCATTACACTGGGAAAACCAGGTCAAGGCATAGTTGAAAACACCATTCTACCCATTTCAGTCTAAATCCACCTCACTGTCCTGAAAACACAGGCATGCACAAAGACCTAAATGTCCTTTATTTGACATTTCTGCCCTATACTTGGTGGATATTTCTCTCAGCTGAACCTGCAGTACACCACTGAATCAAATCTGGCATATTGTGTCAGTAATTATACCGTAGTAAGACTTAAAGAGAAAGGTCATCGAACAATGAAAATTCTGTTATCATTTACTCACCCACATGGTGTGATAAAACTGACTTTCTTCTTGGAAAAAAAACTATATTTTTGTACAAATATATATTTTTTTCCCCATTCAATTAAAAACTTAAAAAAATGACACAAAAGCACCAAATTTAAGCCGTTATTCACTGAAAATCATGACTTCCCACATATATCAACCTCATGAGAAAGGTAACAATGTCTGATTTGTGAATGGCTTGTTCTTTTGAGTCGAATCGTCTCAATAAATCTGTTGATCTTGATCCCAGAAGCATTCAGAATGATTCATTCACCAGACTGATGCTGATTCACTGACACAATGATCCGGTTTTAGTGGTTAATGGCTAATGAGAAGGAAGATTTATTATTTACATTTTTCTGTTTGTGTTCTATGTAGAGGTGGGTGATACTACTAAAATCGTGTATCACTACAGTATATGAATCATTTTATTTCACCAAAAAAAAAAAAAAAAGATCATGATACGGTTATTTTTGGTGGACACAAGGTTGATATTCTTGATATTATGTTGATATGTTGATATTCTTGTTGCTATTTAATTCTCAGATGTAAAAATAAATAAATGAACTGCATAGTCTGCACTGTACAAATTAAATATACATGGATTCATATTAAAGCTACAAAAGTTAGTAAGTGATTTTTCTTTTGTTGGTTGATTGATATTAAGGATGCTGTTACTTTAAGACCTAACACACTGATCTAATATGCTGACAGATCCGATTTTCTCCCAGCTGTTTACATTCAAGACATAACCGACTGTTTATGTAAACACTCACTAAAATGGGAATTAGGTTTAAAATTGCTTTAATGTTTACACTGTCAAGGCTCAACAATGCATTTAAAAGATATAACCACATAACCATGATACAATCAATCCAAATTTTATGTCATTTGTCATAAAATTTGTCAGTTTATCATGTCTAATGGTACATTGCCCTAGTTGCATGCCAGAAAATCAAAGAGATTTGGAAAAACAAAACATGAGAGGGAGTAAATAAAGACAACAATTTCATTTCTAGTTATGGTCCCAGGACATGTAGGATCCTCACGCCTACCAAAAAGTCCTCTGGAGCTACGCTCCCTCATACACACCAACCTCGTTCATTCCCTCACCTGTCTTCTCCATTTCAGCTTCAAACCGGGCCTCTGTGTTCGGCTCCAGGACAATAGACTCTGACAGTGTCGGCCAGCAGGCAGTTTTCTCCCACTGACGAGATGAACACATAGGCAAGAATGTTAAGAGTCTCTAACGATTTTTCAGCTCAAGTGGGCAGGTGACTGGCATCCTTTCGTGAAGGCTTCGCGAGATGCTACCCTGCCCAAGATAATTAATGAGTTTCTGTCAAGCGCACCGCTCCAAAGGAGTGCAGAAGGGGTCACCCTGTCAAAACCCATCCTGCTCTCCAGTGCCGAGGAACCCAATTCAACATCGCACAGCATGGAGGAGGGCACAATGAAAATTGTAGTTGGAATTTGAGAATAAGGTATTCACAGGGATTTGGTTTATTCAAGGTTAAGCTCACTTATAAACGAGCACGGCCGGTATAATACTTCATGTATACATTGTGATTTCTACAGTCGTACTGAAATATCAGTTGTCCCAGCGGGACCTGCACTTAGAATTCACTTTTTGCTGTCATTTCTTACAATGAAATATGATATGTGCTGTAGTCATGATCATTCTGGATCAATGAGTAAGCTGTCACCACACAGAGGAAGCCAGAGAGGAAGCCAGCAGGGGCAAAGACTGCATTCTGAAAGGCAAATTAACCTGTCATCAGGTCTCACAGAACAATTAAAACAACTCCCATGCTCCCTGTGGAGAGAGTGGGCAACTCAGAACACACAAGCCTATGATGTTAAACCCCCTGTCTACTATCTGTCCACTTTGGACATTGATGCTATGAACTAAACATGGGCCAACAATGTCTAAAATTATGTCCCAGGAGGTTAAACAGTCTGCGAGAGAACTTATTTGCCAAGTCTAGCATTATTGTGAACTTCTAATATTAGGCCAAGTTCCCTCTCTGGGTTTGAGTTTATAAGTACACTGCTGGCCAAAAGTTTGGAATTTGTTATTGTTACTGAAAGAAGTCTCTTATGCTTACCAAGACTGAAGTTATTTGATCTACAGTAAAAACACTAATATTGTAAAATATAGTAACAATGAAAAAAAAAAAAAACTGTTTTCTATTTTTAATGTATTTTAAAAACTAAAACATTGTTTATTCCTGTGATGACAATTTTATTTTAGGTATACATTTTGTGATGCAAAAATACATACTAAAACATTTAAATTATAGAAAATGCCAGGAAACTGTCATCATTACCAGTTGTTCATTGTTTCATGTACATTATACTTGGACAAAGTTTGATGAGCAAAAACCAACTGTATCGTAGCTCACTTATAACTGCACAAATAAACATACTAACAGATAATTTAGGGTTTCAAGTAATCAAGCCTGGTGAACATGATAGGTGGGCATTACACATTGGGCACCTCTTTTGCCTCCTCTTATAAAATGCCCCTGAAGCCTAGAAAGGAATTGCTGAGGAAAAGAGGCAACAACAGCAAATGCTGAATTAGGCAGCACTTCCTTTTTACTTTGTCTACTTCTGATGACCTCATGTCTTCAGACAGGGTCGAGGGTGGATCGGAAGAGGGTAATTCATAATGACATGAATGACAATAAGACCCCAGAGCCTGTTCCTAGAGCCCCACAGTTCATCCTAGTGCCATGCAGACTGTATAATTGTCTCCCCCCCCTAAAGAACCAGCATGTCAGTCTTTATAAAGAGGGCATAAAGTAGACTGCATTGAAGGAGCGCTGCTCAGTTCAGCAATGCAGACTTCACTCAGCAGGGGGCCGTGAGGAACAGCAGTGAGCCATGTCATCTCACTCCAACAGCAGCTACAGGGCTCCTGTTCTCTGCACGGCTATTTATGATGTCTAGACATCGTTAAAAAGGTCTGTGAGAACACTTTGTGTTCTTCTCCTAAACATATGAAAAGCATCTGTTCTGAGATAAACATGTGTTGACACACCAGATGTGAGCTTTTATTTTTTAGTGAATAACAGCTTACATTTCGGCCTCTGCCTCACACAGAGTTATTGTGCGGCTTTGGAAGACTATATAGAGAATACAATTTTATGGTACCTTTTGTCTTTTTTGATGACAAAAACATCCTCTAATCCCTCTTTCCTCATCCATTTTCTTTAGTGTTCCATAGAAGAAAACTGGAATAAGTCACAGGTTTGGAAAGACATGAGGGTGAGAAAATAATGAAAAGGTTGAAAAGCATAATAATTACAGTTTAATTTTATTTTAAGCCATTTTCTAAATTAAAAGTATCATAATGTATTTTTTTGCAACACAATGTACAAAGAAAATTAAATATTGTCTTAATATTAAAAAGTTTATGATGAATTTAGGTTAATTTTATCGAATTAAAAGTTTTTGCATTTGTGTCTTCATTTTTTTTTATTTAATTAAATACATTTTATTATAAAAAATCAGTAATAATAAAAAGAAAACAAATAAATGCTTATTGTTATTAATATTATTATTACTTTAACACAAATAGTGGCACAGAACAGAAAGAAAATAAAACATAGTTTTGTAGATTTCTGTAAGATTTGATTATATTGTAAGCCTTCTTTTACATGTAAAGTCATAATAAATAAATAAATAAATAAAATTAATGATTTATCTTTTTTATATAGAACATTGTTTCTTTTAGATACCAATAATGGCAGTACTGTGGTGATGGTAATACCCTGGTTAGTGAAAAGTGAATTAAATAGTGAATGATTATGACTTTTTCTTTTTTTGTAAGTATAACATATAGGCCTAGGAAACACCAAGATTCACAAAAATGCTTAAACAACTAGTCAGAAAGAGACAGACAGACTGAGACAGCCACAAGATGATGCGGGAGCTCGTGGGCGAATGAACATACTGAACCCTTTCCCGTGGGCTACCTAAACACGTTCTGATCAGGAGCGGCCGCACTGCCTGCTGCTCTAATGATTAGCTCCTCCATCTGGCTTCGCTGCATCTGGCCTGGGCAGGCGGGCAGGATGGCCAGGCAGTCAGCCTAGAGCAGCCTGCAAGATAGATCTCAGGGCTGGAGGTCTTTCCTGCAAGTTGGAAAAGTGACAGAAGGGAGTTTACAGGGCCAATCTTGACAGCACAGAAGTTATTACAAATCAGAGATGTCAAGCAAAGTTGAACTTTTGTTGAATGATGGAAAACGATGCAAGTGCCAGACTAATATGAGAGCTGGAATCAAACGTGAGGAATTCTGCTCATTGTGTGGAGGAAAGATTCAGCAATCTATAAACTCCCAACTGTCTCTTTTTGTTGGATTAATTAGGGGTTCAAGAATGTAGCACTTAAACCCTATTGTAATAGTTAGAATGGGCAAGGATCAGCAATCTCCATGTAAAACTGATCGGGCAGACCAAACCGTAAGTCGTAGAGACTTGAAACTTGAAGAGATGGTAGTACTCACACCATCACCAAAGCTCGCCCCAATCGGCATGACGGGGGCGCTATGGTAATCAAAAGTACAAAATTGCTCATAAAACCTAAACCGTAAGTCGCAGACTCAAGTGCCAAGTGTCCTTGGAATCCTTAGCTCACAACGGCCAAAACGCATGACGGATTCGATCAGATTTTTTGAAAAGCCTACTTTTGCGAACTAGTCCTAGGTTTTTCACCCAATTGGATTATTGAATATCAATAATTATCCAAAAAAAAGTTGAACCTTCAACTCACTGCCGCAAAGGGATGCCAAAATGTTCGAAAGAGGCAGGGCCACTTTTACTACAACGGCTATAACTCTTGAACAGAATCTGATATCTTCTCCAAACTCGGGGCACATGTATAAGAGGTCAGTCTTTGGTCAAATTTAAAACAATTGCGTAGATTGGCCACTTTGTGGCGCTATATGAGGGAAAAAACATAAATACGGCTATAACTACGCAATTATTAGTCCAATCGACTTAAAAATTGGTATGCAGTGTCTTTTTCCAAGCCACAAGTGTCTATAAGGAAATTCACATATATCAAAAAACATAGCGAAAAACTTCATCAGCGAATGAAGTTTGAGCACCTATTAAACAAGGTTAACGGAGGTCAATCGGAACAAAACTCAGTGGGCCTGTTCGACTCATGGCCCTAGAGGTCTGTAAGAATTTTGAACGAAATTGGCAACCAGTTGGCGCTAACGAGTTTTATGCTTCTGTAAACATGTGGCGTTTCACACATCCACGCAATATTCATATCATTTGATACATCTCCTCATACTGAGCAACTTTGCCACAATAACCACTGCTGTCAATCAAACTGTTCTTTAAATATTTGAGAATATTAAAAAACAAAAGTACTTTTGCAAACCAGTGCACTACTATTCTCTGGACTGTCTAGGTTAATAATTATCAAAAAAAAAAAAAAAAGCTGAACTTTTGCAATTACACAGGCATAACAGGGTCATTTAAAAATATGCTCTTGATCTAGCCCAAAAGCTTAAATGAAAACTCAAAACTTCACAAAACTAAGTCAACACATGTAACATATATTTCTAAACAAGCATGCAAACATTTTATGGAGATTGGACAAAAATTGGCGCTATTATATATATCTCAACAACATCACACACTGTGCTCAGATATTTCTCCTTAGCTAGAGACTCTGGATCTCTCACATTGGTCTCTTTTAAAGCTTTAGAAGAGATCTCAACAAATTTCTTCTTAGCTAGAGTCTCTGGATCTCTCACATTTGTCTCCTTTAAAGCTTCAGAAGAGATCACAACAAAATCTTTAGCTAAGAAGAGCACAGTGTATAAAGTTGCTGAGATCTCTTCTAAAGCTTTAAAGGAGACCATTGTCAGAGTGTTTGAGTTTTTGTCTCAGGAGACAAGTTTGAGAAGCAGGAGACTCAAGCAAAAGTTTCCATTTAATCTTAAGGTAACCTCATTTCTGTAAGAGAAATATTTGAAATGGTAAAGAGATCTCTTTTTTATTTTATTTTTCTTCCCTCTGCTTAGCTTGAGTGTCATTTATCTACACCATTTCAATCAAAGACAATACATGCATTGTCATATTTTAAGTTTTATGTAGAGAGTGTTTAATTGCACAGTGATTAAACAAAGGAAACCATAACCTATATTTACATACATGCAAAATGGGCTGTACAAGACAACATTTTAATACTAAACAAAGCAAAAAAATAAAATAAATAAAACACTGGTACACTAGTGTTACATTTGTTTTTAAAAAAAAAAAGGTATTGCTCTTATACTGAACATCTTGCACTTGTAAGTCCTTTCGAGTGTGTTTGGAAAATGTGGTGTATACAATTTTGGACATTGAAGATAAATTTAAACATTTAAACTAGTAATATTAGTAATAGTAATATTGATATTCTGAAATGTTTAATGCTATTTAAATGATAGTTTTAGTATTTACAATATTCCTAGTCTAAAGACTCTGGTGGTCTCACATTTGTCTCCTTTAAAGCTTGAGAAGAGATCTCAACAACATCACACACTGTGCTCAGACATTTCTCCTAATCTAAAGACTCTGGATCTCTCACATTTGTCTGCTTTAAAGCTTTAGAAGAGATCTCAACAACCTAAAACACTGTGCTCAGATTTTTATCCTTAGCTAAATACTCTGGATCTCTCACATTTGTCTCCTTTAAAGCTTCAGAAGAGATCACAACAAAATCATGCACTGTGCTCAGATATTTCTTCTTAGCTAGAGTCTCTGGATCTCTCACATTTGTCTCCTTTAAAGCTTCAGAAGAGATCACAACAAAATCATGCACTGTGCTCAGATATTTCTTCTTAGCTAGAGTCTCTGGATCTCTCACATTTGTCTCCTTTAAAGCTTCAGAAGAGATCACAACAAAATCATGCACTGTGCTCAGATATTTCTTCTTAGCTAGAGTCTCTGGATCTCTCAAATTTGTCTCCTTTAAAGCTTCAGAAGAGATCACAACAAAATCTTTAGCTAAGAAGAGCACAGTGTATAAAGTTGCTGAGATCTCTTCTAAAGCTTTAAAGGAGACCATTGTCAGAGTGTTTGAGTTTTTGTCTCAGGAGACAAGTTTGAGAAGCAGGAGACTCAAGCAAAAGTTTCCATTTAATCTTAAGGTAACCTCATTTCTGTAAGAGAAATATTTGAAATGGTAAAGAGATCTCTTTTTTATTTTATTTTTCTTCCCTCTGCTTAGCTTCAATGTCATTTATCTACAGCATTTCAATCAAAGACAATACATGCATTGTCATATTTGAAGTTGTTTTATGTAGACAGTGTTTTATTGCACAGTGATTAAACAAAGGAAACCATAACCAATATTTACATACATGCAAAATGGGCTGCACAAGACAAAATTGTAATACTAAACAAAGCAAAAAAAACAAAAAAACACTGGTACACTAGTGCTGCATTTGTTTGAAAAAAAAGGTATTGCTCTTATACTAAACATCTTGCACTTGTAAGTCATTTCCAGTGTGTTTGGAAAATGTGGTGTATACAATACTGGACATTGAAGATAAATTTAAACATTTAAACTAGAAAAAAGGTATTGCTCTTATACTAAACATCTTGCACTTGTAAGTAATTTCCAGTGTGTTTGGAAAATGTGGTGTATACAATACTGAACATTGAAGATAAATTTAAACATTTAAACTAGTAATATTAGTAATAGTAATATTGATATTATGAAATGTTTAATGCTATTTAAATTATAGTTTTAGTATTTACAATATTAGTAAAAGTTTAACGTTTCTCCTAAAATAAAACTGAAGACATCTTAAGACAAAGCTGATAGCTCAGTGAGACATATAAGAGAATCACTCCTTAGTATCCTGAGCGTAGAGTAATATCTGTCAGAGCCATAGCCTTGTGGGCAGCACATCGACGTGAAGGCACAACTGCACCTCAGACAACATGGGTTTAAATCCCAGCTAAAGGTACTTTCCTGCTCCTGTTCAATTCTCACCTGTACAATTGTTTCCTGTCTCTACGCCAACCGTCCTGGCCATTAAAGGTGAAAAACCCCATTGCAATAAAAAAAGCAACAACAATCTCTGAGCAGTAAAACATCTTATAATGGAGTCTTGCAAAAGATTACAGCAAGACAATAAAGAGATCTCCCATGTTTCTCACACGTGTCTCTCCCATTGTTATTTTGGATTCCTTTCTTTCAGAACTTTCTCATGTCTCAGTTGTGTCTACTTTTATTTCTCTAAGGATTTTTAGGAGAAACATCTGAGACACTGCTGAGACTAAAAAGAAAAATACATGAGAATCACAACTAAGTCTCCTGAGGTTAGAAAGAGCAACCACTGAGCAATAAAATATTCCTATAATGGAGTCTTAGAGAATCTGAGAGATTGCAGCAAGACAATAAATAGATATGCTATGTTTCTTCCACCACATTCTCTGTTTTGACTTTTTTTTCTCAAATATTTCTCATGTCTCATTTGTGTCTACTTCCATTTCTCCTAAGGAATTTTAGGAGAAACATCTGAAATGCTGTTGATACTAAAATGAGAGAGAGCAATCAATTTTTCCTATGGGTTTGTCAAAGTTTACCGCTTCATTTGCATTGAGAAATCAGATTTTACAGTTATGCCACATTATGATTACAGTGAAACCTTAAAATGATATACATAAAGAGAAAACTTGCAGTAAGCATTTTATTACCGGTCATTAATTTCAAATATCTATATCCACTACAAAATGTGTATGTGTGAGCATGTTTAATGTGTATTAATATTATACTTTAACCATTTAATTTTTGTGTGTGTGAGCGTATTCTCCATCGTGGATGAATTTTAGTGTCAGCCATAATTTTCAGTTTGACCTAAACCCCAACAGTATCCATGTCATAAATGCTTTAAAGCGCTTAAACCCCATTAATCGCTGCTTGCAGCTATATTTAAACTTCAATTTGATTTCATTCATTATATTTACACTAAGATTTAATGAAAGTATGTTTCTAAACAATAACTAGATTGTTGATTTTTGGGCATTCTGAATAATGAATTTAAATAAGGTAAAGTTATAACGAATAATTAATAGACAAACACACGTGGTGCTAGTACATGTAGAACTTTATAAATGACAGATGGGTACAGATTCTGTGCAGCCCTGGTAATGACAAATTCATGCCAAGAAAAAAAAAACATTTGGATGAAATTCATGAAGTGATGTAATAACTTCAGGCAGGGAATAAAGAAGCAATTCTTCCCCGTCCTTGATAGATAATGACAGAACAACTAATGTGCATTGCTGTATATCACATGACTACCTCCTGGAAACAGCACCAAACATGCTTTTGAAAGAGCCATTTTACCATAAATCCAATACGAATGTTAGCATCTCTGCAGGGAAATGTGTTTGATTTCAGCTACTGATGATTTTGGACTGCAGCTCTGGTCAAAATGACACATTACGAATTAAACATTTATTCATTATGTGTTATTATTTTTGGTCACAGTAAAGCAAGACAGAAAGCAGACATTTCATTTCTTGGGGAGAGGGTCACATTAAATGTTTCTTTTTCATAAAATCTTTGTTTTGCAGTCTCTCAGATTCTGTTTGTTTTCTTCGTTCACTTTTTGTCATTTATCGTTACTTTGTGTTGTGCATTGCAACATCTCACTCTCTCGTACACATACCCCCCAAATCACGCACACATGAGTACACACGCTTTCACAGATAAAACATTCTCTTGGAGAGTGAACACGAGAGAAAAAAGAAAAATGACGTGCAGTAATCACACTGAAGCATTACCAGTCATTACTCTGTGCTGTCACTGGTGGAGGAGAAATCAGGGCGCCGTCTCTTCTTTACCTCGCCTCCATCGATGCCTGCAGTAGCGCTCCACTAGAGTGAATCTAGCATAGGACACTGTCAAAGACGTATATACAGACAGACACTATTTTCTTTAACATGCTCACTTTTTTCATCGTACAAAACCATAAGTGCAGAAATGCTATATGGATCCCTCTGCAAATGAATATGTGCATCAGATCACGGTTGGCAGGTTGTTTTACGTTGAGGATAGCAATAGGACTATCCATACCTCACCTTCTCCTGGTGTGACCTTGAATTACTGTTATTTACTGCCAGAAATGAAGAACTGATGATAGCTGTAAAATTAATTGCATCTGACTGTTAGTAGTTGTTGTTTTGAAGATGGTTTTTAATCCAAAGTGACTTACTTATCACTATACATATCTCTCTCTATCCATCCATTCATCCATCTCTATTTTGATACCTATCCCTATCTCTATATATCTCCCTATCTCTCTCCCATCCATCCATATATCAATCTCTCTCTAATCTATCAAACTCATACCTATTTCTGTCTCTATATCTATTTATCTCTCTATCCATCCACCCATGTTTCTCTATAACAATTTATATCACTATCTCTACATCTTCCTCTATATATCTCTCTTTATCTATCTATCTATCTATCTATCTATCTATCTATCTATCTATCTATCTATCTATCCTGCATCTCTTTATCTCTACATCATCTATCTCTCGCTGTCCATACATACCTATTTCTGTCTACAAACCTTGCTGTTCTAGTTATAAATTAGTCATAATTACATTTATTTGAATTTAAGTTCATTTTAATTCTACTTAATTTACATTCAAAATTCAAATAGTTTTCTGTAGTACCTCAAATTCAGGACCTGAATAAGAACTATAGTATAAATACTTTCTTGGTTCGATACCAACTCTGGTTTACAGTCTTCAGCAGCAAAAAAAATGTCCTGCTTAATTCTAAGGGACAGCAAGAGGATGTACAGTGGTCATAAAAAAATAATACATATTTGTTTGGTGCAAAAAAAAAACTAACATAAGTGGATTTGGCTCCTTAAATAATTATGATATGATCAAGGCATCAAGCCTTCAGATGAATCAGAATCCAACTGCCAGCAGGCTGTAACACAACTGCTGAAGCAATAAATACACTGAAGTAACAATAACAGAACACTCTAGACGACAGTGAGACAACACACACACACACACACACACACACACATATATTTACTCATAATATTTACTCATAATATTTAGTTATTTATATATACATTCACACACACACACACACACACACACACACACACACATATATAGTTGAGAGAGAGAAAGTGAGAAGGTGAAAGAGTAAAGCCAGAATACCCTGGAGATTGACTTCCCTCCCTTCACTTGTCCCCACAAGAGAGCACAAGGCCTAATCCATAGAGATGGCTTGAAATGTTCCTCCACATTGCCCCTGGAACCTGCAGGATAAAGAGTGATCTCCCAGATTAAGGCTCATTGCAATGGGGCCATAGCCCTTCAGTGAGGACAGAGGGAGACCAGCTGCAGAAGATTCAAGGAGACAGCCTGTCTCATCCGGCAAACAGAGCCCACTTTACCTGTACCATTTAATTCAACTCCACAGGCACCTGAACAGCAGACAAGACAACAGAGACTGGGAAAGACACCACGGCCTTTTGTGGATATGACTGAAATGGACCCGAAACAACACGATGGGTTCAATCTTGTATTGGATGATCTAGTTTGTATACGCTTTACTGACTCGGGCAATTTCGGATAGTCTAACTTCAATACAAGCCATTTACTACATACTCTCAAAAAGACACATTGAGTCAAAGAGTAGTAGCCCTAGCCTCAAGCAACACCTGCACTGACATTGTTCATAGAATGTCAAACTGCGTGACCGCTGTAGTCCGATTCACAAATAAAAGACTCTTTTGAAACAGTTAAGTTTTAGTGAATGAAAACATACAGTACGCCACTGCAGCGCAATTCAAGAATAAATGACTCTTAAGAACATATTCTTTTTAGGAAAATCAAAAACATACAGTGTGACCAAGCACATCTTTGATGTTTCAGAAACATACAGCGTGGCCACAATAGTTTGATTAACTAATAAAATAATCTTATGAACTAGTTATTTTCAGTGAATCAAAAACACAATGTGGCCACACACAAATGACTCTTATGAACTGGTTCTTTCTGATGATTCAAAAACATACAGCGAGGACACTACAGTTAGATTTATGAATAAATTAATCTTATGACCTAGTTATTTTTAGTGAATTAAAACAGTGGGACCAGTCAGTTTTACGAATAAATTAATGTTATGAACTGGTTATTTTTAGTGATTCAAAAACATACAACTTTTTAACTTTTTAAAACTTTTTAAGTTTGTACTTGCAGTTCAGTGAGTGAGTAAGTTTTGATTTAGTAACTGCTGAGATGGATTCAACATATTTATTCAGCGACAGAGCCATCACACTGATTCAAACCGACTGATAATATAAAATTTTGCCTATATGCTGTCTGTACACCCTTTTTACAGAGACTGCTATCATTACATGAATGGCCCAATAGTCATGCACATCTGCCTTTTTTGGTGATTTCAGATTTGCCCCTAGATGTCACATAAAAAAAATGTATCTGTGTCATTCGGCGCCCTCTTGTCAAAATGGATTGTAGGATCCAGACATTAAGTGGATACAATCAAAAGTCTGGCTCTGTAAAACTAAACAACATTTATAGATAAAATCAGCCTGTCATCTTTCATGAATCAGACATATTTATTGAGGTTAACATATTTAAAGCCCATTTGTGGTCAACATGCACAATGTTTTTTGTTAATCATCTATACTGTACTTCATTATACAGCCTTTTGACTCAGGCCTGATGGTCATCGTAATTGGCAATCCACAAGAGCAACCCTGCACAGGTGTACCAGTCATTCAAAGTGAACAGTCGAGTGTTTAGAGGCAGGCATGAGCTTGAGCGTGTTTGAACATTATACTACATCCAGATGGTGTGGGAGATTGCCAAATCAGTCACACACACCCTACTGCTGCAGAACACACAGGAGCGAGGACTTCACACTACTCGTCAATGAAGTGATCCGCACATGAACTTCCACTGAGCTAAAACACTCTGAGACAAAAAAGACCTGCATTTACAAACACAGCCCTTTTGGAGTGCCGCCCAGCCCAAACCTGGCCACTTTGCCTTCAGGCAAATCACTTTATTGCTCGTTTCAGTGTTCGCCGTAACAACAGAGACAGCTGGGCATATTGAGAGACACACATTTAATGTATGTTCTGGCAATTTAGTTTCATTGAATTGCTCGTATTGAGGAATTCAAAAACACAATTATAGAAAAGGATTTTTCAGTGACATGCCATGGTCACTTAAAAGATGTGCTTTTCCTATTGGATGAATTAATTCATTCATTGGATGAGTTCAGTTTAATCAGGTGCTAAATATGAAGATACAATACCATTCAGAAGTTTGGCATGTGTAAGATTTTTAAATGTCTTTCATGCTCACCAAGGCTGAATTCTTCGATCAAATATACATTAAAATACATACATACATATTTAAAACTATTAGAATATATTTTAAAATTAAATGTATTCCTATGATGATACATTTTCGGCAGTCATTATTCTAGTCTTCAGTGTCACATGATCCTTCAGAAATCATTCTAATTTTGCTGAATTGCTATCAAAGATTTATTATCAATGGCGAAAAATGTTGAAAAATCGTGCTGCTTAAAATTTGTTAAAACTGAGATGCGTTTTTTAATTTATTTTATTATTATTATTATAAATTAAGCCGTATTCACAAATGTGGAGAACGTGGAGAAACGAATTTGGAAGTTGGAACAGGAAACGAAATTGGAATTTGAATTGGAATGACAGGACAATTGCATACAACAGTGCTTCATATAAATGAAATATTTAAACAAAACATTCCCATGGCGTTTCAAACTTAGTAGGCATGTTTGCGCAGTAACCTGATTTGCATAAAATGACACATTATGCTAGCAAATCAGGAGCTAAATCAGAGCATATAAATAAGCAACACTATCAGCAGGCTCCCTATTCAATTCTAAATGTTTGTGGTCTTGATATACATTACATAAATTTGTAATTTATTTTGGTTGTCAATGATCAAAGAGAACAGGTTAGGGAAGGTATTCTTGATCCTTCTCTCCATGTATCAGATTTTCTCTTTTTTTTATGAATGGGTGTCTTTTTGAAGCAGTGTTGTACTGACGTGAGATCATGTTCTTCTTGTCTCTGGTCTTTGAGGGCTTACTCAGTCTAGGCTCTGGGGGGCTGATGTGATGCTCACACCTCAAACTCTGGTACAAGTACAAGAAACTTTTAACTCAGAGACGGAGCAACTCTCCTGGGGCCACATCAACATCCTACAATGCTTTGTGCCTCTCTTTGAGGTATTTGATCTTCTATGCTTTCTGGAAGGTTCCTGGAGATCCATTTTTTTCAAATGTGAAGTCGCATAGATTATGATTTATCTTTCATAGTCAAAATATGAACACTGTTATGAGAGTGAAACAACAATGAACAACGAAAATACTGATTTCTCATTATTTACATCTTAAAGGAACAGTTTAACAAAAAACAATAAAAGTCATCATGTAGGCTACCCTCATGACGTTCATCCTTATTCTATTTCTTCTTGAGATACCGTGAGAAGCAACAATAGTTTGACTTGAAATATAGCATATGGAACACTTTCATGATACATTTATGGTGCTTTTGTGTCCTTTTTGGAGGTTGAAAACTTCAGTATCTGTTTTTTGTAATTGCACGGAAAAGAGCGACCAGGAAATTCTTCAAAATTCCTCCACTTGTGTTTAATGGAAGAAAATCATTCATGCGGGTTTGTAAACAACATGAGGGTGAGTAAACGATGATGGAATGCTAATTTCCGGACTATTCCTTTAACTTTACACCAAGGATTTCAAACCGAGAGCTTGCGATATTGACTACACATTTAACCAAAAAGTAAACACCCTTATGCACTCAAACAGAATTGATTTCATTCAATTGTTTACAACTTTGCTTCACACAGCATGGTATTCAGCCCAAGTGATGCATCAGTAATTAAACAGAAATGTCATCACAGACTTCAGGTCTGCTTCTCAGCAAACTCATAACCAAAATTTGAGACGGCTTCAGATTCCAGACTTCACATCGGTTCTCCAGTAACAATCAATAGACAGACAGACAGACAGACAGACAGACAGACAGACAGATAAGAAATAAAGACTGATCGGCACCTATTTGTTTGGCGCATTGCTCTGACGAAGCAGTCTGAATTGGATTCCCTTTTTGTTTGCAAATGAGTAAGAAGGAGGTGTGATATGAGCAGAGGTGAGAGAAGGGAGGGGGCAGAAATCAGCAAAGGGAATCAGGAGAGCAGGATGTGACTCAAGACAAAGTGCTTTAATCACCCACCGCAGCCCCGGCTAGGTGACTGCGTTTATTGTTGGAAAGCATCTGAAATACACGTAGACTCGAATTGTGGAGGTACGGTTTATCACAGTTTGTGAGAGATCTATGTGGCTTTTTTTGAGTGGCTACACTGACCTTGAGGAACACTTTGCAGATACATCTTCCTCTGCAGTGACAGGTGATGTCACAGGTATCTCTAATTTTTTTCATCCTGCAGAAAACAAGAAGTGGATAGGCAGAACAAAGAAGAAAAACAAAAAAAAAAAAACGAGAACCTATGCGTTTCATGCAGGGCCGTGCACAGACATTTTGAGGGGCAGTGGCCGAAATCACCGGGAGTGGGGCAGTTATTATATATATCTATATAAATATATAATATATATATATATATTTATATATAAAAATGTGTGTGTGTGTGTGTGTTTGTGACGGTGATGAAATTTTCCCACCGGTTAACTGATGTGTGACAGGTTTTCCATCTTTTCCTCGCTTTTTTCGCTTTTATAGCTTCTAAATGCCCATATGCATTTTACTTTCACTTTCAAATTAGTGGCAATTCAGTGTCAATTGCTTGAATGGGCAACAACAAAACAGTACAAAATCACTTAGCCTATATAGAACTTTTGTTAACAAACCAAATAAAAATAGACCATGGGCCTTATATAAAATAAATAACTTGTATTAGATTATGTATTTGAATATATACAGTATTTACACTATTAAAGACTACTTTTTGTAAAAGTTGACATTTAAAGGTTGATTTAAACTGTCAGTTTTTGCATTATTATTGCGGTCAAATCTGGACACAGAGAACACATTTTGTTACTCATACTAGCTACATATAATAACTTGATCAGTCACACGAAAGTAATCAGAATAAATATTGACTCAGTGAGACCAGGATAATATTCCAAAATGTATTACTGTGTGTCTACGTATCATATGAACAGAGATGTGGTCTGTGGTCAAGTCGTTTGAAAAACTCACATCGCTGTCAGCGATTGACAGATTCCAGTAGCTTTATTGGCATGGTAAAAAGGCTTTACATTGCCAAAGCAATGGCTCTAGCCACCGGGCCACATGTGCAAGGCCCTGGTTTCATGGTTTGAAAAACAGTTTTCACCAAAACAGTGAATTCAATTATTTTAAATGATTTGGTAATTTAAAGGTTTTTTTTTTTTCATGTTAAATACTATGTTCTTTCCCAGAAACTTTAAATCAGAATTGCCCTAAAGAGTGTTGGTTTTAGCCATTCAGTGACCACAAACCAAACATCAACAATGACTCAACCAGTGGGGAGAGCTTGGAAAGGATTGGTCTGCTTGCATTGTTCTCCTGAAACTAGGGATGCACCGATACCCGATACTGAGCTCCTGTACTCGTACTCGTACTCGTTAAAATGCCCCGATACCAAACGCCGATACCACACAGCATGTGATAAGTGCCATATTCAGACAAAGAAACACCGACAACAGACAGCAGAATGGAGTTATTAGAGATTAAAGATGTCTACGAAGTATATGTATGCAATGACTATAAAACATACAATGCACAAGTTACTTAATGGTAGGGAGAGAGAGAGAGAGAGAGAGAGCACTTTTGTGTGATCTTTATTGATGTTCGCTTACTCAGCACGCATCATTTGGATTAAAACTAAATCGTAAATATAAGACAATTTATTGGGGCATTCACTATAAACGTCATTTATTTTCACCCTTAAGCATACACGACTTTCTGGCGAAAGTGAATCTAGCAGCCTGTGTGAAATGCGCTAGACTGTACTACTGTCCTCTCATTCTTCACCAGTACAAATACGTGCACAAGTTGAGGAGACTATATGCTGTCATTAAGGCTAAGGGTTGCCCGACTAAGTATTGATAGTTGTGTAAATATTGACAGCTGTATAAATAATTTTTGGTTTATTGTAATAAATTACATCTTTCTATCAAAGTTATCTGACATTATCAAGCTGAATTTGTTCTGACAAAGTTAAGGTTATTATAATTAATGTCATATCTAATGATGTGTATTGAGATATTTAATATGACAATAAATGTAGCCTAATTTGGTTATGACGGTTAGATGTCTTTTTTCCTTTTTTAACAATCATAATATATTGTAACTGTCGTGTCTTGCTCTCTTTTCCGTGAACAACTGCGCATAAATCATAACTGGGACTAATGAAATTCAATAATAACGGCAATCTCATGTAACAGTATAGGCTAAAGGCTCATATTTGAATATGTTCTTTTCATTTATTAAGAATTATAAGCGTGTTTATGATGTGATTTAGCCTATGCACATTTGTCCGAAAGCCTGGCAGAGTGATCACAAGATGCTATGCTAAAGTTTTGAATTGTTTTCAGAAAGGATGCGCGTTCTCGTCTTTTTTTCTGTTATTACGTTGCGCTGCGTGTCTGTTTTTCTTCAAAGCACCAACTTAGAATGCCTAATTTTTTAACGGGTCGAGTGTTCTGTTAAGTACTGCTGGTGCATGTTTACCAAACAGGACCTGTGCAGGACTCTGCTTTAAACTGCTTTGCGTCTCTCCGTCTCACCTCAGGTGCCCGATGCGCCATTTACAGGTATTTCCCTAAACCACCGGCGCCATACAGCTCATATATTTTTCCGCCAAGGGGTGAGAACTTAATGATTACTAAAACGATTATTTATTTATGATAGTTATTATTTTATTTCAGTTAGTTTTTCAATAACTGTTGTTAGTTTCGTTTCGTTTTAGTTTTTGAATTATTTTGCCATTTTTATTTTATTTCAGTTTACGAAATTGTTTTTTCATCAATCGTTTTCGTCTTAGTTTTAGTTTTCGTTTACGAAAATAACCTTGGACACAGTTTAACTCTGAGTTCTTGTCATATTTTATTACCATTTTATAAACTATAGCGAATAAACTGTGATAATGTGAGAAATGTTGAAGGTGTCTGAATAAATTTTGGTTTGACTGTATCTATTTGACAAATGAAGTTAACCAACTAACATTATACATACTCTTTTGCTTTCTGTACCCAATATTTTAAAAATTTACAAATGGAATGAAAATATTGGTATCGGTACTCGGTATCGGCAAGTACCAAAAATAAAAGTATCGGTATCGGGCAAGTACTGGAAAAAGTGGTATCGGTGCATCCCTACCTGAAACCCATTAAAATTAAGTTTGGTCAGTGTTGCCAACAAATTTTCAGGGGAAGTTGCTAAAGGAAGGTCGATTTGTTGCTAAAAAAAAATAAAAAAAATCAATAAATTTAGATTTGTTCGTAAAATAATATAAATTCATAATATAATATTAAAATAGAAATAACTATTTTAAAACACAACATTGAATTATTGAACACTTACAGATAACAGATAATGTCCTGGAAAATTACTAGTACCTTTTCTATTTTTCTAGATATTTTGCTTACAGTGTTCTAACTGATCAACAATCGCAGCCTCACAGGTACAAGCTGTTAACAAGGTGTATCATAAATGAACAATTATTAAACTATTATTATTATTATTATTATCACATTAAACAATTGCAAATAGCAATAACTTAATTAATGTGATGTGTGTACTATAATATTTATTGATGTAAACATTTTGCCCAAAGCATGGTTTTTTTTTTTTTTTATGTTTGTTGCTATTATAACTATACACTATTGTTGTCATTTTTATTTATTTAATAATTTTTAAACAACTACTTTCTATTTTAATATATTTTAAAATGTAATTTATTCCTTTCATGGCAAAGCTGAATTTTCATCAGCCATTACTCCAGTCTTCAGTGTCACATGATCCTTCAGAAATCATTCTAATATGCTGATTTGTTGCTAAAGAATTATTTCTTATTATTATCAATGTTGACAACACTGTACTGCTTAATGCTTTTTTTTTTTGTTTTTTTTTTTGTGTGTGGAAACCGTGATGCATTTTCATGTAGGATTATTTTTAATAGAAAGCTATCTGTCTTTGTGTATTGAAACGTGAAGTGTATTCTTTCATTAACAGCAGGTCAGGCTAAGTTGTCACACATTTTAAAATGTTATTATCTTATGTAATTAACTAATTTTAATTTATAGGTTACATTAGCCAAACTATAGGTATATTTAATAACACACAGACAACATCGTTCCACATGACTCCCCCCTGTGTATTTATTTATTTATTTTTGGAGAAAAAAAGTGACCCATGTAAAAGTACTTTCAGAACAAGTCCAATAAATAAATTAATAAATCCTCCAGACAGCCCTAACCTTAAAGAGCAAGCGTGGGCAGCAAGCTCTCATCGGAAATGCAAGCACCGTGAAGTACTCCATGCTGCATTTCTGAAAAGATCAGACATCAGCTATCGGTAAGAAACAATTCTGATGGACATCAAAAGTGAATCAGCGAGCGTGAGTATTCTTAAGTGTCTATAATCCCGTGTGCTTCTATTTGAACAGCACTTCAAATAATTACTGCAGGCAGCTCATCCACCGTCATTGTGGTGGCCTTTACCTCTTACCTAGCTTCAATTTCCTGCCTGGCTGCAGATGCTGCGAGAGATAGCCTGAGATAGTACACCACGGCTGGACAATACCGCTTCATAATCAACAGTGAGCACACAAAGCAGGCCTGAGCACATTAGCCCATTTTCTAGGCTACATTACATACATAGTAGAATCTGTGAGAATGCATGGAGGTGACTGAGGTAAGAAGGGTCAAGATGTTCTTTGCATAAAATTAATTCGCATAAAAAAAAACTTTTTGTTTTTTTAATAAGACAATGAATTATGTATTCTCCCCTTGCAATCTCTCTTTCCATGTGTACAGCTCTTCATATAAAAGTGCCTTTTTAGTATAACAGCATTTTTAGTAGCAATAAACATTTTATTTGACAGTGCATCCATAATGCTGGTAACCCAGTGATTATGCTGACCATCTCTAATTGCTTGTACTGCAGGGCTTAATAAAACAGAAGCTGATGTTCTCCTGATTGAATGCATCATTATACTTGCACCTATAAACTCTAATACTGCAGTGATTAAAAAGAGCAAAACCTTATGTAAAAAAGCTAATGCCCTGGTGGGTTTTTATTATGGTATTACACTAAAAAATGCTGGGATGTTTCAACCCAACTTTGGGTCAAATATGGACTAACCCA
>NW_015546044.1:1335864-1335989 GCF_001515605.1 Sinocyclocheilus anshuiensis | reverse complement strand
CAAAAGTTGGGTTAGTCCATATTTGACCCAAAGTTGAGTTGAAACAACCCAGCATTTTTTTATAGAGTAGAAATGCAATCAAAATTATCTAAATGTAAGAAGTTGATGGATATATATATTATATA
>NW_015546044.1:1330643-1335797 GCF_001515605.1 Sinocyclocheilus anshuiensis | reverse complement strand
ATATTATATATATATATATATATATATATATGTATATATATACTCAAATGTATGTATTAAGCTGACAACCACATAAAACACATTCTGAATTTATGTTGAGTGGTAACATCTTACAAGTAATGCCAGGCTGTGAAGCAAACTTTATTTACAGGGTTAAATGTTTACAGAGACAACCCAGCATCTATTTACCATTTCCTTATCCATCACTGGCAATAGCATCTGAAGGAACCTATAGAAAATGTGAACTGTAGCAAAAACTCCATTACGAATGTAAGAAAGGGTTTAGGAAATATTCTGAATCTAATAATTCAGTGTGTAAAGTTAGTTTTGAACTCCATAAAATGTGAACTGATGTGCTGGTGAGCGTGCATATTAAAAGCGGTAATCTCTGAATGAACTTTAATTAAAGCAGTAATGGTCCACAGCTTAAACTAAAAGCAAATAGGCTAATTGGTTAATCTGTTTAAATTACTAAATTTACTGATTAATAATTAATTGAATATTACACAATTCAGTCGATCACTAAATGATTCAACAGAAAGACGGAACCAAATTTGCAGAGGATGATGAAGGACCACAGGACACAGTTACTGTAAAATGGATGGTGAAAAGTGAATAAGTATTCTTTTGATTTCTAACCACTGAATTCACAATGTACCCCATAATCTGATAATCTTGAATCTAATGCAGTTTGGTTGAGCGTTTTGAATAACTGACAACATTTACCAGCCAAAAATGCTCATACCATGTGATATTTATTTAGTTTTTACCCTTAACCTCTTGAAAAGCAATAAGCAACAGGCTCTAAAAATGTTCAGTATTTCTGGTTCATAGCATTGTACTTGGCTTGCACAGTGAACATCTCCTCGTATCATGGGTAATGAGAAACATCCTATTTGTTTACACGATTTCAATTCAGAGTAATCCATGACACATTTAATTCAGTGCGTAAATAGCACATTTGTCTTCAGGAAACACATGCTGTTCCACAAAATGCATTGGAGGAGTCTTAAATGGATCTGAGTAATACCCATGGCATGGAAATAAGAACTAATTATGATGAGAAGTCATGATTACATGTTCATAAATCCACAGAGTCAATTCTTTTGCCATGGCACTTTGCACCCACACATAGCACACGATTACTTCACATTAGTGTTTTTGCAGAGCATGAATCAAATAGAGTATCTTAAATCAAATTACATAGCACAGATCATCCGATCATTACCAAATGTGTGACAATGTTGAGAAACAATGAGTGAACTTGTGAGAATGTTAAATGCAGGGGTGCAATAAGCTCTTCTGAGGGTCCGTTTTTGTCATTACAATAACAGGAAGGCTAAATATACAACAGTTAAATTGAGGATTTTGCAGTGGTGCAGTCACAATTGTTATGCTTATCCCCATGTCATATGCAAGACTGTCAGCTACTAGAAGTAAAGGTGTGTGAAAAAATAATTAGAATATTTTCTAAAGGATCATGTGACACTGAAGACTGAAGTAATGGCTGCTGAAAAGTCAGCTTTGCCATCACAGGAATAAATGAAATTTGTAAAATATATTAAAATTAAAAACAATTATTTTATATTTAAATAATATTTCAGAATATTACCATTTTACATTATACATTTTTACTGTATTTTTTATTAAATAAATCCAGCTTTGGTAAGAAAAAAATATAATAAAATAAAAAAATAAAATAAATAAATAAAGTCCTCCTGGGAGGTTCCTATTACTATTCAGGAAATCTTAATTACATCATGCCATTGTGTTCAGGTGATTTTGGTCTGTTTATTCAGAAACCAGTTAAATTAGTAGTGTTTCTGGCCATCGTAATTTTCTATCAGCAAAACACAAAACACATAAAATAATGCTTCGGTCCTGATTCTTTGATTGACTTTGACATCCCTCCAACTTGGAAAGACAGGCAGACAGTAAAAAGAAGTCATTCACAATTACAATTATTCCAACACAACTTCTTGACTTGAATGAGCCACAAGGCTATATGTATTTTAGTCACGCCAAAATAAAAGTCAAGAAATCAGCTTCCTTCCCACAGTGTTTTTGTTGGATGTGGTTCCGAATTTCAATATAAAACATTTGTGCGGGGGTCCAGTATGTTGAATTTTGTTTGATTTTGAAATGACTTTCCTCTTTTCCAGTTATGTTGAGCTTTGAACTTGGCTTGAGTCAGCCCCTTATCACCTTAAAGCCAGAGCTGCCATGTGCCTCAGTGTGCAGACAATGCCCCGGAGCACTGTCCTCAGCCGCCAAGAACAAGATTACTATGCCAACCATTACATTACCCTGACTGCAAAATAAATTAGTGTCCAACCTACAACCGCCGGAAAGTCAGGTACAAAGTTTATTGATAAAGGATCCATATGGAACTACTTTCTGAGAGACAAGCTGGCATCCAGCAGCATCACAAAAAAAAAATCAGAGAAAATGTCTTTAAAAGAAAATGAACAAAAAGAGATTCAGTGATCTGACAAATATGAAGATGTAGCTTCAAATAAGGCAAGTTATTTGCTACATATAAGAAGATATGGCCTTGTTTTTTTTTTTGTCACAACGCCCTGGACATTAAAGTTAATAGGAAACAATATCTTTAAAAATCTACAAAATCAATATGGACGTGATATTTCTCTTTTATATGGAGTCCCTAAAGGGATATGGTGATGATTAAAAAATAAATAAATAAAATAAAAGCATTTCAAAGCTTTTGCGTTCCCTCGAGAAACTTTGCGCTCACCCACAAAAATCTTGTGCTCCCCTGAGAAATCTTGTGTTTGCTCACAAAACTTAAATAATATGAGGAGGGAGTTTTATTTGATATGGGGGATGGGAGATTATTTTAGTGCTTTTGCGAGTTTAAAAAAAATATTATAGGAAAAATATATTTATACTATATACTACTACTACTTATAGTAATACTAATAAAAATAAAAATATCACTGTTATTATTAAATAAATGTTACATAAAATGTTTTAAAATTTAACACTAAGCACAAGTGTAAAAGACACAGCTAATACATACTGTATACTGTTTACATCAACACATTACGCTGATACTTCTGTGTATGTTTATATAAATCCCACCAAATCAGTGTGCTGTAATTTATGCATCAGATGAGTTTATGAAAATGTATGATTAAAAAATAATTTGTTGGAACACGCATCATTTACTGCCAAAAAGTATCCTGGGTGAGTGCAAGCAAAGGGCAACCTCTGCAGATATCAAAGCCACAAAAATGACTCGTATTTCCCCAAAACTGCACAGAAAACAAACAATTACATTCATGACTGCCTTTATTTGCTCCATGAATGAGCAGTGCCATCCGACAGGAGCAGGCAGATTAATTAACTTGCGCCTCAAAACCTTACATTTTACAGCACTGTCACATTGACGGATGGCTGATTAAAGTCAATGAGATAGCTATCAGTACACAATGGCCAACAAGTCAAAATAGCTGCCTGAAAACACACACATGCACACCAAAAAACATTCCTCATGCTTAAATGAGCACCATGGCAGCGTCCCGTACACTAATGGAGGGCCAGATCACGTGCTGGTGGAAATGAAGAAACGTTCTGAAAGGATGCCTGCTGAAAAAAGACGGAGAAAGGTAGAACATCACGTCGGTTCCAGCTCAAATTGCCTGCTTCGGCCGACTTCTGATGAGATTTCTCATTAGAGGCCTATACAGTGCAGGCTTTGGAAATATTACTGGATTAATTCAAATGATAGGAGTGGGAAGCTTCAGCTGCCAGTGGAGAGAGTGAACCGGGCAGGCGCAATCATTGTTTTGATCAGAGGGCCATTGTCTTCGTGTGAAAGCTGGTGTTGACGATGGCCACGGGCTTGCAAGTGTTTATCTCTAATCCCAAGCCTGTTGCGTGTTTTAGAGGCCCGGTGTTGATTAGGCATTCAGCCTGCTCTCTCCGGAGAGGTTCAAAGGCTTCATTTACGTGCCAGCACTTTGAGCGCTCATTAAACTGTGTTTTCAGACACAACTCCATTCCTGCCTTTCAGAGCTCCAGCATCAGATTTATGAAATTCAGTCGGAAAACTAGTGTGAATGAATTCGTAATGCCAAAGCTTGGGTGAATCTACTATGCCATGTGTTTGATACCTAAAAATACATTTAAAAGCGCAAATCGTATCACTTATGCAAATCTCTATTAAAATATTTAGAGAAATTCCTCAAATGTTGTTGTTAGGTTTCATCCTAAACCTAAAACCCATTGCATTAAACAAATAATTACTTTCTTACTCTAACTCCAATACTATAGTCAACTGTTTGGAATCATTTAGATTTATTATTATTTTTTTACTACATTCATTTAATGAAAAAATACACAAAACAGTAATATTTTGAAATATTATTACAATTTAAAATCTGTTTTTCAGTTTAATGTATTTTAAATATTCCTGTGATGGCAAAGCTGAATTTTCAGCTCCAGTCTTCAGTGTCACATTGCTTCTCATGATGATTAAGCTGATTTGTTGCTCAAGAAACATTTCTTATTATTATCAATGTTGAAAACATGCTGCTTAATATTTTTGTGGAAACTCTGATATATTTTCTTTTCAGTATTCTTTGATGAACAGAAAGCTCAAAAGAAATACAAATATTTTGTAATATTATGTCTTTACTGTCACTTTAATCAATTTAGATCAATGTAATACATACTTCCTGAATAAAATACTACTAATAATAATAATTTTAGTAATCTTACATGCCCCAAACTTTTGAATAGTATAGTGAATCACGGATTCTACAAGAAAAAAAATAAAAAAATAAAAAATATATATATATATTACCGGCAGCCATATCACCCTGTAGCCCAAGACTGGTTACCCACTGAAGCTAAGCAGGGCTGAGCCTGGTCAGTACCGGGATGGGAGACCTCCTGGGAAAACTAGGTTGCTGCTGGAAGAGGTGTTAGTGAGGCCAGCAGTGGGTGCTCACCCTGTGGTCTGCGTTATATATATATATATATGTATGTATGTATGTATGTATGTATGTATGTATGTATGTATATATAGTGGTGGCCAAACCTATTAAAAAATTTGTATTTTTACCAGCTAAAAAGTGGTTTTCTTCCTTCCTGCAAAGCTACCTGAAAAACTATGTGCAAGTGAACCTA
>NW_015546044.1:1330361-1330575 GCF_001515605.1 Sinocyclocheilus anshuiensis | reverse complement strand
CAAGTGCCTAAAACTTTTAACAGTACTGTAGCTTTGCAGGTAGGTTTCTTGAAGCATCTTGGAGACATTGTCACAGTTCTTCTGGATTTAGTCTGTCTCAGTTTGTTCTGTTTCTTCATGACATTCCAGAAGGACTGGATGATGATGAGATCAGATCTCTGTGTGGAGCGCTGGCTGCTGTCAGACTCCTTGTGCAAACAAAAATCTCACTGGA
>NW_015546044.1:1327046-1329958 GCF_001515605.1 Sinocyclocheilus anshuiensis | reverse complement strand
TATATATATATATATATATATATATATATATATATATATATACACACACACACACACACACACACACATATATATATATATATATATATATATACAAATTGTATATATATTAAACAGTAAAAACTATTTTTTATTTTCAATATTGATGATGTTTCTTGAGCTAAAGGATGATGTGACACTGAAGACTTTCAGCTTTGCTTTGTAAAGTACACTAAAACAGACAACAGTTATTTTAAATTGAAATAATATTTCACAATATTACTGTTTATGTACATATATACTGACAGCAATTGTGCCTTTTCTAATATTTGCACATGAATTTGCATAATTAATTGTGATTGGTCTTTGATTGTGAAGTAATCTAAAACTGTAAAATCAAGATAATAGCACTATACCAGCACTAGTATTTCCATTGAGAAATGAAAAAAATAGTTCTTGTCTGGCGACTGTGATATCATCTCCATTGTGATCCAGCCTCCTCCCGTTCGGCTCCTCTGCCGTTTTAAAAATATCTCTCTGTTGGGCCATTGAGAATTTTTTGCCTCTCATTGGGGCGGGACAGTAAACACCTCCCTCCATCTGTTCAATTATAAAAGAGATTTAACAGATTATAATTGCATTAACTGTGCTTATCGATTTCCAGCATTTGCCACACTCCAAGGATTCAAAGCTCATGGCAAAATGTGAGTCAGAAACATGGTAAATATAACAAAATAGGACTTTATACATAACAACAATACCTGATGACGTCAGTATGATGCTTTACAAAGAAACACTAACATAAATCATATATTATTTGTGCAAAGTGAAAATGAATCAATATCAGACTTTGTTGGAACATAACTGTTGGAATTTTATAAGGGGATGCAGAGCAAAGCAAAAATCCCAAACATACACCACAACTAGGCAAGACAGGCACGTTCCGGCCTTTTGAAAAAGACATTGTCCTGTCTGAAGAGGGCATTCTGAGGCTCAGCACAGTTTCTCATTCATCTCCTACATCGGCATCTAAACACGGCGAATCCAACGTGTTCGTGCAGCTCGCCATAATTTGTATAGATGAAGATTACAAGCGAGAATAATGGTACGTATGTACATAACATATTTTTATTATTAACATTGAACAATAAGATGTCAACCTTAGCCTAAGCATGTAGCTACCCTCCTAGCATCGACTTTGCTGATAATCGATCACATTGTGTATTAAATGTATTTCAAAAATGGGGGGCATTCCCAGAAATCTCAGTGTGACCTATCACATAAATTATTTTACATAAATAATTAGTTTCTTCTCATTTTGTTATCAGCAATGTACATTAGTATTAAGTGTTACATTTTCTGTTATTTAGTCAATTTAAATATTTTAGTATTTAGTAAATTTATTTAGTACATTTTTGCACTACTTTAGTGTTGTATGTGTTACCCTGATGGTATTTTGTCTTTTTGTGTATGACGCATCATGGATATCATTTTTTATATTATTTTAATAATAATATCATTATGGTGGTTATCGGTACAAGCAGATTTTGGTATTTTTTAGCAGATTTGTATATTAAAGGGGTCATATGATGCGATTTCAATTTTTCCTTTCTCTTTGGAGTGTTACAAGCTCTTGGTGCATAAAGAAGATCTGTAAAGTTGCAAAGACTAAAGTCTCAAATCCAAAGAGATATTCTTTATAAAAGTTAAGAGTCAGCCACACCTACCTAAAACGGCTCGTTCTAACACGCCCCCACATATCTACCTCACTATTTGGGAAGATCTCGCTTTTCAGACTGATGAGCTTTGTAAAAATCGACATGTTTCAAAAAGGCGGGGCATAGAGGAGAAACAATAATGTACAGTATGTGGAAAATAATGTGTTTTTTGAACTTTAAACCGCATAAACACATTTCATTACACCAAATAATGTTCTTTTTAGCAGCATCATATGACCCCTTTAATATTACATAATTTTGAAATTGAACAAAATGAAATTTATGGTTATGGTTATATGGCTATATGTTGTAAAATCTACAGTCATCAATAAGCCAACCCGTAATAGGCCTACCTGAAATATTATAAACATATGTTTTCACTTTCATTATATGGAAAAGAGCAGCCAGCATATATGTCAACTTTTCTCTTTTTGGGTTCCACAATAGAAAGTCATTCGGGTTCGTAATGACATGAGGTTGAGTAAATGATAACATAATTAAATTTTTTAGGTGAACTATTCACAAATGCTCTACAAATTATTGCTATGCACAAATTTGAGTCAGTATCAAGAAGTGAAAATCTTCAATGGTTGCCACTAAACAATGAAATACAAGGTAGGTTGTTCCTAACTACAAAGCAGCAATATTATAGCATGTAACTGAACATGAAAAGGCAGAGCGGGTGTCTCGGCTGCTTCATAGCATGCCTTCTTTGAACACAAAGTGACAAATATTTTTTTCCTGATATTCTGACATGACAAAGAAAATTCCAAATTGAATAACTTGAGTTGTTTTTCTCTGTGTGATTCAAAGTGTGTTTGAGCCATGCGAGTGTGCCTCTGTGTGTATGTGTGTGTGTAAAGTGGAAACGCTCACTGTAGGACAGATAGAAAGCCACTGTGAGTAATTGTTTCGCTCAGCCGTGGAGGCACATCCTGGTCCTTTGGAGATAAGCCGGAGTAAATCTCTCTGGATGTCCTGGAAGAGGAAGACGCTAGAGGAGAACAAACACCAGGCCACTGCCAAATGCTATTTGAACGCCTCTTCAAGATGAGCAGGCCTGAAAAGGCCTTCCTTTTATTAATAAGGAGGGAAAGCCCTATTATAATGCTCTCAGCTGAGCTTTTGGCCCATCATAGAGAAGTGCCACATATTCATCAGTGGGGAAAACTGGAGAGAGAGAGAGAGAGAGAGAGAGAGAGAGAGAGAGAGAGA
>NW_015546044.1:1304893-1325059 GCF_001515605.1 Sinocyclocheilus anshuiensis | reverse complement strand
CTCGCTTTTCAGACTGATGAGCTTTGTAAAAATCGACATGTTTCAAAAAGGCGGGGCATAGAGGAGAAACAATAATGTACAGTATGTGGAAAATAATGTGTTTTTTGAACTTTAAACCGCATAAACACATTTCATTACACCAAATAATGTTCTTTTTAGCAGCATCATATGACCCCTTTAATATTACATAATTTTGAAATTGAACAAAATGAAATTTATGGTTATGGTTATATGGCTATATGTTGTAAAATCTACAGTCATCAATAAGCCAACCCGTAATAGGCCTACCTGAAATATTATAAACATATGTTTTCACTTTCATTATATGGAAAAGAGCAGCCAGCATATATGTCAACTTTTCTCTTTTTGGGTTCCACAATAGAAAGTCATTCGGGTTCGTAATGACATGAGGTTGAGTAAATGATAACATAATTAAATTTTTTAGGTGAACTATTCACAAATGCTCTACAAATTATTGCTATGCACAAATTTGAGTCAGTATCAAGAAGTGAAAATCTTCAATGGTTGCCACTAAACAATGAAATACAAGGTAGGTTGTTCCTAACTACAAAGCAGCAATATTATAGCATGTAACTGAACATGAAAAGGCAGAGCGGGTGTCTCGGCTGCTTCATAGCATGCCTTCTTTGAACACAAAGTGACAAATATTTTTTTCCTGATATTCTGACATGACAAAGAAAATTCCAAATTGAATAACTTGAGTTGTTTTTCTCTGTGTGATTCAAAGTGTGTTTGAGCCATGCGAGTGTGCCTCTGTGTGTATGTGTGTGTGTAAAGTGGAAACGCTCACTGTAGGACAGATAGAAAGCCACTGTGAGTAATTGTTTCGCTCAGCCGTGGAGGCACATCCTGGTCCTTTGGAGATAAGCCGGAGTAAATCTCTCTGGATGTCCTGGAAGAGGAAGACGCTAGAGGAGAACAAACACCAGGCCACTGCCAAATGCTATTTGAACGCCTCTTCAAGATGAGCAGGCCTGAAAAGGCCTTCCTTTTATTAATAAGGAGGGAAAGCCCTATTATAATGCTCTCAGCTGAGCTTTTGGCCCATCATAGAGAAGTGCCACATATTCATCAGTGGGGAAAACTGGAGAGAGAGAGAGAGAGAGAGAGAGAGAGAGAGAGAGAGACAAAGCAAGATGACATACAGATGAAAAATAGAACGAATCAGTGAATCAAAGAAAGAGAACAAGAGGAAGAGAAAAAATAGATAGACAGATATTGAACCAGGAGACATTTTTCAGATGTCTGAAAAATGTTTTTGAAAGTCTCTTATGCTTACCAAGGCTCTATTTATTTGCTCAAAAATATAGTAAAATTATAGTAATACTGTGGAATATCATTACAATTTCAAATAACTGTTTTGTAATTAAATATATTTTAAATTGTAATTCATTCCTGTGATGGAGAAGCAGACTTTTCAGCAGTCATTACTCCAGTCTTCAGTGTCACATGATCCTTCAGAAATCATTCTAATATGCTGATCTGGTGCTCAGGAAATCTATCTTATTATTATCAATTTTGAAAACAGTTGTGGTGGTAATTTTTTTTTTCAGGATTCTTTGATGAATAGAAAATTAATAATAATAATAAAAATAAAACATTATTAATTTGAAATATATTATAATTCAAAATGAGACATACAGTAGGTGATCTGTTAAGTACTATTTCAGGTAATTAATCATGATTATTAATGCTGTTTACTAAATAATTAAAGCCTTACCGATATCACCCTTTTATCGATATGTTTTCTGTCAGAAAACTATATTTGTTGAAAAAGTACACATGCTCACACTGAAAAAAACCAAGTAGAGAGAATAAAACATTGTTTTTTGACGTTTTTATCCAGCAGTGGAAATAGCCCTTAGAGACCTTCTGATAACATCAACAAGGATATTACAAGTATCCGCCATCTTAAATGAAAAGCCATTGAGAGAGAAAGAGGGAAGAAAGAGAGAGAGAGACAGAAAGAGAGTTGTGATGTATTATTCTATCTCTCCTACGCTGTAAGACAGGTAAAGACCTTCTGTTATCAGGTCCAACCCACCTGCTAACAATGGGATGAAAATGTGGGTAGCCTATATACAGTATATGAGGAGATCAGCGCAGAGCGACTGCTCTTCGAAAGCACAGGTCAGACACTGCTCCACTAAGCATGTTACATTATGACCTGTGAAATCAACACATTAGTTAGCTATTTCCACTGAGGATCTCCATTTTTGAGGGTCAAATGCCAAGCTGAACATTCCAAGATTCACAGAATAAGTCGTTTTAAAGTGCTACTCTGTAATCTTTCATCATTCAAATGTTTTACACAAAGAAATTAAACAGTATTTCTTTTATTCCATGTCATATGGAGTCAGTATGGAGCTTGTCTTTGATACGTTCCTGTATATTTGGAAATAATCAGGGTGCCGCCCTGAAGGGGCCACACAGAGTGCTGTTAAACTCCACCTGACCTTTACTATACATGTGATAACAGGAGCTGGAAGAGGGCAGATACAAACAGAGTGGACAGACTTTGATGGCTGGAACCAATCATTTACCAAGTCACGCTTTATCATGCCGGTGAGCTTATTTGCTGCTCTGCATGCGCTGCCTGCAAGACAAAAGATATCTGCCAACAGTCCTCTACAACCTGACTGAAAAAAAAAAACACACACACCTTGGACTTTGAGGTCATAACCACAGACATGAGGCAGTTAAACATAACTGTATACTATATGTGGATGCCAATAAGAAATGAAAAAAAAAAAAAACTTTACAATCAAATATGACGTCAAAAATATGTCTAACTGTCTTTGATAGAAATGTATGATTTGAATACAATTGTCTGCACTGCATAAGAGTAAACGAGTAAGATATTAAATTACCTCAGGTTTCAAAATTAATAACAAGGAAGAATAATAAGAAATGCTTCTTGAGCACCAAATCAGCATAACAAAGTGATTTCTGACAGATCACGTGACGCTAAAGACTGGAGTAATGACTGATGAAAATTCAGCTTTGCCATCACAGGAATGAATTATGTAATAATTCTAGGAATATTTCACAATAATATTACCTTTTAAAATAAATGTAGCCTATAGTGAGAAAATTTTAATCTTACCGATCCCTGACACTGCACTTTCTGGACCACCCTGAATATACATGTGACCCGGCCTCTACTGCAGAGATAAATGCCATTCCTGTCTTATTTTATGCAAAACTAGTTGTTCCAACTTAGTTTTTTTTAATTAGCCATGTTGTAAACCAAACATTACATTTTTTGACTTGCCATCATCTTTGGGTCCGCTCATGAGATCTGCCATGCATATAAGATTTAAACAAGCCATCACTAACTTGATTTGCATACAAATTTACCCATAAGATGCCAAACAGAACCTCTGGTTATTTTTAGACCAACAAAAAAACAGCACTTTGCATTTTTTTAAAAGCAGGAAGACAAACGAGAATGAACTTGGTAGCATATGCCGAGGTCAGACTGACAAAAGAACCTCATCTCTGAATGACTGAATGATCAGCCCTTTTTTGGCAGCGAGTCTTTCATCCACAATATGAAAACCTAATCAGCTGGCCTGATTGCTGCAAGTGCCCTTCTGTGAAATCTTTAATCTGGTGACTGTTTTAAGAAGTGCATAATTGATATTCTGTCCAGAATGGTCGTAATTTACAACTGTGTGGATAATGAGCAGTCATCTGGTCTCTGCTGGGGGTATGTGTGCCACTGTCTTAACTCGTGATGTGATGAACCCTTGATTGGTACGGCACAAAGTGCACTATTTTGACAAAACAGTCGCGAGGGAGAGACTAACAGGTTTCTTTATTTAACTCCCATCCTCATTTCCTCTAGCCCTAATTAAATAATCAGAGGGACTGAGTGCTTGTTAATGATGTCATTGTCATGCTAATTAGGTGTTCCTTGTTACTCCATATAAACTGAATTTATGAAGAGCTGTGTGTCTTCTAGTGATGCAAAGTCCAATTCATTTCCGCGAACCGGTTCAAAAAGCTGATTCATCGGTTCCTGACGTCATCAAGCAATAACATCTCTACGCAACTCAGTGCCATGTTGTATCAATGAAAAATTCAAACAAGTCATTTGTCAACACATATTGAAAACATTCAAAAATAAAGTTATTTGTGTGAAAGCATATTGCTGATTATTGCCATATAATTCACTTAAGTTAATGGTGTTTGTCACTTCGCCACGGCTAATTCGGTTCTTGTTGAGTCCTCGTTAATCCTCCGCAAACTTCGACAGTTGGTTGTACCGGCTCATTCGGTTCTTTTTGAGTTGGACGTGCTACTTCGGCTGTGCATCCTCCGTCATCAACCCGGAACTAAAGTCCGATTCAGTTCGATTTGTGAACCGGCTCAACCGGTTACTTCCTGAGAACCGGCTCAAAAGAACGATTCGTTCAAGAACTGAACATCACTAGTGTCTTCTAGTTTTCAGCAGATTCCGGTTTCATCTACAATGAGAGGCCGGTGTGTAATATTATGTGTTCTGGTAACATATGGCCAGGAAAACACTTCAGAGAATGTTGACAATGTAGCATTTGTGTATATTTTTTGTAAAATAAATAATTTTTGCTATCTAAAGGGCTAAGAACAACATGCTAACCAGGCAATCCTTGATTCATATGGCAGAAATAGTAAGAGTAGCACACAAGTAAACTATTCTGAGGGGGGAAAAAATACAGATAATGGCATTTTGGAAAATTAGGCTACATGTTCTTACACCCTGATAAATATATGTGTCTGCCAGTAAGGTCTATGAAACCTTCAAACTTTCAATAATTCAACTTTTTTTTTTTTATTATTTTAAAACAAGGCTGTCAAGAGAACCTTCAAAACGTGTCTGAATTTCAATTGTATTGCAATTCAATTGCACATGTAATTCAACTTTCTTAAAATATAATATTAAAGTCACTTAACTATAATCAGAAACAGGCACGTGCACACATAGACATCAAACAGGGGTTGAGCACCTGCCCTTTTTCTTCCTCAAGAGAAAGTGCCCTTTTTTCTTGGGGAGCTTTTTTTTTTTTTATAAATGAATATATGTATATATGTGTGCGTGTGTGTGTTTCTGTTTGCACATAGCTTTCCCTGTCAAACAAATAAAAAATCTAAATATCAGGTCGTGTTTATTTTACAACTTACAACTTTAACTCTGTCGAGTTCCGATGCTTTTCTCCGCGTCTCCGCATCTCTGCAGCAGTAGCGCACAGCGCACATTGATAGGCACATCACATCACAGACAGACAGAGAGCCGCAGAAGTGAAGCCCTCCCTTTCCAGTTGTGTTTGTCTTGCTGTGGAGGTGAGTGGTGATGAACAAAAGACTAAGCTACCTGTGCCTCGAATTTACAGCTAATTATCCAAAAGACAAAAGGCAAATATAGTTAATTTGTCTTGCTAACATCCATGATGAGAGCTACCATGTAAGTTAGCTAAAGTTTAGCTAAGGCAATAGGAAGTCTAGTAGGTTACAACAGTGTGCGTTCTTTCACTGCATGATTCAGTTTATTAAAATGCATTTAGAATGATCAGAAAATTCTAGATATGGGGGCAGAAATGTATATATTTATTTCATTTCATATAGTTAATCAGTATCACGCAAATGTAATATTGATTTTATACAGAAGTTCAATAAACAAGGATTTAATATTAAGACACTTACGTTGTTGACACAATATTGACTGTTCTTGCTCTATTTCGCCAACAAATATAATTCCAATTTGCGTCTCTGAGCAACATGATGGGGTTTCCTTCCTGAATGAATCAACCCTTTAAATTATTCGGTTCAATCGCAATGACTCACTTATTAACAGTGACTTGCTGCCACCTACTGGCAGTTTTAATTTCACATTTAAAGTATCTTTTCATTTTTTTTTATATAATTTCAAATATCAGTATTCAACGTTTTATGTTTAAAATATCAAAACAGTATTAATGCATTTATAACTGCAGGTTAAATACATTAATGTCCTGCATTAAACAGTGTGTAAATGCATCTAAATGCCCCTTCTAATGCAGCTTCTGTGTTTTCTCTGCATTACAAAGATTAATTTTGTCAATACTGATTTAATTTGCTTGGTAACAGCCCAAATGACTTATTGTTCTAATTGACTGATTCGATTTAAGAATTTGACTGAAAAGAAGATGCACACTTTTTAAAAAAACAATGGCTTAAAAAAAGGTAAAAATGCCCATTAAAAGGTAAAAACCAATTTAAACTTATTGGAAAAGATTAATTTCTATCACTGCTGTGAACTGACCACCACATAGAATATGCAGAATATCAAAATCTTTAGAAGTCAGCTGTCCTCAGTAGTCCTTAAGATACAAGCACTATAACACACTCGCAAAATATCATCTAATTATCATTATCGATAAAATCCCAGAAAATATTGAGATATATTTTGTCAATATCGCACACCCCTAATATATTTAATGTTTTGTTTAGAAAAAAATTGAAATAAATATGAGAAGTGCCTTTTTTTTCCACTTGAGCCCCTGCCCCTCAAAATGTCTGTGCATGTCCCTGATCAGAAATACAGAAACTGTGTGTGCCAGACATTCATCCTAATACATGGACAGAATTAACCATACCAGCAGCATGTTACAAAATGTTACGCAGGTGAATCATGAAATGATTCATGGGCTGAATAAACGTAAATCATGTTTTTAATAAGAATAATTCTGCTCAGTCAATATTAATTTAATATTTTTCTCATACTCCTGATAATCAGAGTGACAACCAGGCACACAATTAGGTATGGCCAAGTCCCAATCAGTACACATTCTGTAATATGAAATATTACTAAACATTGCAGAGTTAAGGTAGCTATATATCTCAACTCTAACGGTTGTGTAAAGTCTTAATGACACACAAAAAAAAATAAAAAATACTACAATATGGTGGCGCCCATAACAGAGCTGCCAGATTCACATCTAGTTACAGATGCTGTACATATACTGCTGCAGATGCAATACAGATTTCAGTGCAGAGATGAAACAGCTAATCTTGTCAATGGCCCTGATGCAAACTAACCCAAGATGGGTTAATGATTTATTACATTAAAATTATAAGTATGACCATGTACTATATACCCATAGCTTGCTTCAGCATATACACACTAAAGGAATGATGGCATGATTTCATGGCATTAAATAATCTTCACGTTATTGTATTTCATTACAGTTTACAGTTTACTTATGACACCTGATTGGATTTTAAGGTAAAACCAAAATAAAGTCAAAACCTCTTTCACTCTGCAAGTTTCAAAGAGGCACGCTATTCAAAAAAAAAGAAAAAAAAAAGATTCACTCTTCGAAGCAGAAAAGAAAGCTGGAGGTGTTAATTTCATGGGGTAAGTCTTAAATTGAGCTCCATAATTTTCTCCCTGAGTAGATTACAGAAAGGTCTTACTATCCTCAGGTAAGACAGACTAACCTTCCCCTCCCGCGTCGCTGAGAGTGGACCCATCCAACCCGAGGACGATACCAATCATATCAGCGGAACGCTTTGAAAAATTGGCTCAGTTACAGCAGAGCTTGTTGACTGCTTTCAGCTGGGAGCACATGAGCCATCCGTTCCCCATGGGCCAAGACACCAGTTTTGACAAGCTGGGCTTCTCAGATCCCCAAATAAAACTCTGAGATGATATCTCTAAAAAAACATTGAGGAAAGAAACATTAATGAATGTAAAGATGCCAAGTACGTACATTCATTCTGATCTAAGTTTTAGAGAACAACAGGACATTTTACAGAACATACTTGTTGAATAGGAAAGAAAGAGCCCAAAAATTAAAAAAAATAAAGAACACGTCTTTATTTTAGAGTGAAAAAAGGCTGTAAAGGATACTTTGCGCAGAAAGCCAGTATATGGAGATGGTTTGGGTGTGTTTTATGCTAATGAATAAACTTGTGTATGTGGTAACTCATTTAGAATACTCCAAATTCATTGAAATTAGAACATAAACAAATTCATGTGCATATACACGTTGTGAATTAAGTGGATTTTTTTTTTTGAGAACTCTCCTATGTGTACAAATACGAAATAATCCACGTTATTATTAGCAAACGAGACCCATGGTTTTCAGTTAGCATGCTAACTGATAAGCCTGCTAAGCTAACATTTCGTCTCGCATTGCCTATGCTTGGTATGCTAATAAATTAGCAAGCTAATCTAACCTTATTAAGTTAGCATCAAAATATATGAAAAGGAATGGTAACCTAATTTTAATATTTGCAATTCTATTTTCTATTCAGTTGTATGAGGAGAGTTCTCGGCATTAAAGACCCACAACTGGTAGATCAACATGCTACTACTTTTTCTCCAATACAGTAGGAAGAATTGTAGTTTATATTAAATTAACTGAAATGTGAAGAGTGAATATGAGGACCTTAACTGTGACAAGATGACTGACAAGCCAGTTTACAGCGAAAGGACGCAGGAAACTATGCAACAGTATGTGTGTTAAAGACGCTATTATAACGTGATAGTATGTCCGAAAACTTGCCTACTCTTCAGCTACACACTCAAAATGATGTACCCCCAGTGCATACTATAAGTAGGAATATTGGGACAGAGCACAGGTATTATAGACATCACGGGGTTCATTTATACCCTTCTAGTAGCCATCTAGGAAACAAAAGCATATTTCTTCATTGGCGACCTTTGTGTTCTAAAAAATATAAATAAATAAATAAAAATATAAAAATACAATTTCAGACAGATACACAAGTTAATAACGAATACTCATATTTCAAGTAGGAGTTTACCATGTGCACCTGAAGGCAACACTACCATGCACATGAGCATCGCTTACACAAACATACAAATCACACTGTGTCTACCTAGAGGAAAGCAGGGACAATTTTTGCAGTCTGCCAGTTCCTCAAGGGTTATAATTTCTAGTTAAATTTTTTCATCTAAACCTCATTTGAACAGGTAGAGCTGAGGGCCCTGCATTATAATTTAATCTGAAATTGCCAACAACACAGTTAGGCTTCCTTCCCCTAAAAAAATGATGGCATCGTTTGTTTCACGTCCATGAAACATGGATGGCATCGTTTTTTCTCTCTCTCCTTTATTTCATTTAATTTTATTTTATTAATTTCTCATATTCATTTTCAGCATCCTAATTAATTTGATTTTGTTTTCTCCCACTACAGAGGACCCTGGAAATTAATGATGTGGAACCACAATGTTTTTGAGACGCTGATGGGCCTCGTCTTCATGTTGTGAAATTTCTGTCATTAGACAAAGCGCCTGGTGACTTGAAAGTTTGTGCTGCTGGTGTTGGGGTCTGTGCCCGGGGGTTACGTTCTGTCTGCATAATTGATTAGACCACCAGAGGGTCGCAGAAGTCATAATGATAGCAACAAAAACCTTTTATTTGCATTTTTATGATTCATATTCCAGCAGAAGTATCTTCTGAACACTGGCACGGAAACATGCACTTAGAATAAATATGCATGATGTCAGTGACATTGAAAAAGTTAAGTTTTAGGCATGAAAATCATTGTCATTTAGAAACCAGCATAACACAATGTGTGTTTAATGAGATTGATTAGATAAAGGGAAAGGGGTAGATAGGGAACAAAAGACAAAGAGAGATAAAAAAGAGTAAAGGAGAGAAAAAAAAAAGACACAGTGAGCTCTACAATACTCCATCGCACTCTGGAAATGAGTCCACGAGTGTGCGTCATATATTTGCACTTTAATAAGTTGTTACTCTGTGGAACCATATAGAGCATTTGCAAGTTAATAAGTGGCTCTACGGTCTTTTCATAGTCCAATCTCTTTGCTTTTATTCCAGACACAAGAACAGGGGGATACAGGGAGATTTCCTCACCTCATAATGCGCTTCACTTGTTTTATTTGACATGACATCCGTTCGAATCAGGTCTGTCACAATTCAATTCCCCCACTTATATTTATGCATTTGGCTCCGTAACTTCACACCAGCACAATATCTTTGTGCTTAATCAACATCTCGGATTTATTACATCATCTGCCAGGCAGTCTTTCCATTCACCTGTTTCTATTACTGTTGTGGGTGAAGTTTGGATATTATAAGTTTGTACCCTTGCCCATTCTTAAAGGGATAGTCTACACAGAAAATTAATTCTCACCCTTATGTCCCTCCAAACCGGTACGCATTTATGTTTTTTTTCTGTGAAAAACTAAAGAAGATAATTTTGAAGAATGCTAGAACCCAAATTGCTTCACATTGTATTAGCTGTCCAGACAATGGAAGTCAATGGGAACTGTAACTGTTTTGTTACCAACAATTTTCAAAATATCTTTTATGTTCCACCAAATAAAGAAAGTTAGGAATATGACATAATTTTCATTTTTTTTTTGGTGGACTATCCATTTAATGAGAGGTGCTCAATTTTAGGAGTCTACTTTTATATGTGAAGCATGGGTGGGCCAATGACATGAATGTCAGGGTGAAATAACTGTTCTGATATCATAATTAAGAAAAAAAACCTCTTGAAATTCTTTATTAAGTAGTTTGGCATAATCTTATTAATTCTTACAGAAAAATCTCAGCTGCACGGTTTAGTAATATATGGAAAGTCCATCAAATGAAAAAAAAACATTCGGCTTAGTTCAGGTTAGGGCTGGGCGATTTTCCCGATTTTATCGATTAATTAGTATTTAATGTTTTGCCACGATTTTATTTTGTAGAAATCAAGGAATCGCGATTTTGAGAAGAAATATTACCAAATGTTCAAATTAGGCCCTGTCCACACGAACACGGTTATTTTTAAAGCCGCAGCTTTTTCTACGCGGTTTGGCTGTTCATCCACACGCAAACGAAGCACCAAGGTCACTGAAACCGAACATTTTTGAAAACGCCTGCCAGGGTGAAGATTTTCAAAAACTCCGGTTGCAGTGTTATCGTGTAGACAGCATAGACTGTATACAAACATGGACGTAGTGTCCGTGACATCACCCGTAGGTATCTGAAGAGCATTTTTGAAGCTCAAAGTGGGCGGAGCCGGCCGTCGCCATCTTGGAAGCTCGTCACCGCATGTCACTCCCGGATAATCGAAAATGGGCAAAGAGGCGGGAGCTGGTTGCTGATACCACGCCCACCTAGTTCGACGGTGGTGACAGCAGCGACAATCCACCGGTCACTGAAGTGGCCACGCCCTTAAAAATTATGCAGAACTTTAATGCTTAATATAATAATAAATGGATGAGTTATAAAAAAAATCACCCCCTCACAGTTGTCATGAAGGGCAAAATTAGCTATATAGACCAAAACCACTTTTTGTACCAGGCTGTAAACATATTTTTTTTCTGCTGTAAAGTTGGGCATTTTAACATGGGGAGTCTATGGGTCAGACTCCAGGTATCTGAAGAGCATTTTTGAAGCTCAAAGTGGGCGGAGCCGGCCGTCGCCATCTTGGAAGCTCGTCACCGCATGTCACTCCCGGATAATCGAAAATGGGCAAAGAGGCGGGAGCTGGTTGCTGATACCACGCCCACCTAGTTCGACGGTGGTGACAGCAGCGACAATCCACCGGTCACTGAAGTGGCCACGCCCTTAAAAATTATGCAGAACTTTAATGCTTAATATAATAATAAATGGATGAGTTATAAAAAAAATCACCCCCTCACAGTTGTCATGAAGGGCAAAATTAGCTAGACCAAAACCACTTTTTGTACTAGTCTGTAAACATATTTTTTTCTGCTGTAAAGTTGGGCATTTTAACATGGGGAGTCCATGGGAGTGACTCCCTTTTGGAGCCAGTCTCTAGCGGCCAGTCAATGAATTGCAGTTTACACTCAAATATAAGGTGTAAGAGAAATATGTTATTACATTTTACCTGATGGTCACACCCCACGACAGTATACAGTAGGCCTACAAGTTTTTCAAAAACATGAAACCGACATTTACATTACATTTCTAACAACTTGCATATGTGCTGCAGTGGTGAGAGGGGACTTTTTAAACGGCGTATGCTGAGTGATAAGACCCCCCAATGCAAGAAAAATATAGCTGGTTTTCCAAGTAAAAAACGCCAAATAATGTTTACACATAGTTACGTTATGATACGTAATCAGAGGGTGGGGAGATGGGGGGAAACATTATTTTTCAGTGGACTTTTAAAATTTGCTTTGCTTGAGAAAACAAAAATATACAGTTACAGTGTTTTTTTGTTCTTTTGATTTAGTCGAGTTGGTTTTGCATCAAACACAATGTGATTTTTGGCAATCGAGATCTGACAGCAACAGCTCATTTTTCCACTTGGGCGAGAGCTTTGCGGACAGCTTACCTCGCACATTATGCTTGAGAAAACAAAAATCAGTTACAGTGTTTTTTTGTTCTTTTGATTTAGTCGAGTTGGTTTTGCATCAAACACAATGTGATTTTTGGCAATCGAGATCTGACAGCAACAGCTCATTTTTCCACTTGGGCGAGAGCTTTGCGGACAGCTTACCTCGCACATTAAATCAGCCGCAGACCAGCAAATCACTGAGAACGCGCTACAATCCTGACGAGTCATAGCAACAGAGTGGAGACGAGAAAGCTGCGGAGAATCCGCTCGCCCGGAAGCAACTGCATCTGCAACTGGTAGATTTAAAGACAATTACTGCCGTTTGGCAAATAAATCATTGTACGTACTTATTCCTAACTCTTTAAGCTTTAAGTTACATTTCAAATGACAAGGGATCAACTTATAATCATGTTTATATGAATTATCCCGTGAACTTATTCTCTCAAATGGCTTGGGTATGCCTGCATTCGCAGCTTATATGGACGGAACGCCACTGATGTGCTGTAAACTAGATTTTTTTTAAAGATTTTCCTTTTTCCTTATAGTATTTGTCACTGACCCAGGCATAAATAAAATGATGTATATGACTGTAATCAAATACATGCACCATCTAGATCATTTTTGCTCTCTGATAAACTCCCTCTATATGTACTCATCCATCCAAACATCAATCAATCCATGAATCATTATGCTCTGACACACAAACTGGTGTGTGATAAAGACAAACGTACAGGTGTTTATGAGTGCCTCACTCTCTGTCTCTCCCTCTCTTAAACACACACACAAACAAACTCACTCCAGCAGGAAAACAGACCACTTGGGTCCCAGTTCCCAGCTCTAATAGCCAGCGATGACGGATGGGCGTCATTTAACTGGATGTATCACCATGCTGCCTGCATGGCCCAGCTGTGAGACACTAAACCAATTAGAGGAGGGTAATTAATCTGGGCCAGGGAGCACCCCTGCCACTGCAGAATCATACACACAGAAAGGACCCACAGGAAAACTCAATGCGAGGCCTCCCATGGGACGTCTCCACTTATTAAATCACATCTGACTGTAGGGTTAAGCAGACAGAAAGGGAAAGGAAGCAAAAGAAAAAGAATAAAACACTTGAAACTACAAGTGCAACAGAGCTCTGTTTTCATTCATCAGATGTGTCTGACAATCAGCAATACATGACCTTTTTCTTTAGAGACTTTTTATATAATTATACACACACACATACACACACAAATTATAATATAATGTAATAATTATAGATGGAGACTTTTTTGGAGACTTTTAAAAAGGTCTTAAAACATTCTTGGGGTGCCATGAGCCAATCAGCGTTGCTATGATGTCATATTTTGCCAAATTTATGGCTCAGGCGACTGGATGAAAACAACCTGGATACTTTTGAGAAGCTGTATGCACAAGCCTCCTGACATTTTATAACGTTCTGGGTACTCTGGGTATTTTTTTTTTCAGAGAACTTTAGCTCCCAGTAGTTAAAAAAACTAGTCAAAAAATGTCTTCCTCAAGATATATATATATATATATATATATATATATAAAAATGAAAAATACTTCTTATTTAAAGTTCGAGAGTCAACTTTTCTCCCCGATGTGTGTGACAAGCTGGCATTTAGTATTAATAGGCCAACTAACGTACATCGTGCATCACGCAAAGATAAATGACAAAGAATGAACGCCATGGAGGCAGTGTAATGCCATTAGTGTTGGAGAGACATGGGCAGGGATCAGACGCATGGCGTGAGTTGTGGCACTGCTCGTCTTCTCCACCGGGTTCATTTGTCACATGTACCACTCCACAGCACAGTGGATTAGATGTTTGCCTTGGATCATTAAGTTTAGCTCAAATCCTGACAGGACAGACAAGTGTTTCATCCTTGTCAAACCACACTGATGCTGTAGAGAGCGAGAAAGGCAGGGGGTGGGGGAGGTGGGGGTTCAGGCGGAGAGTCAGGAAAAAGACAGAGATAGGACTAGAAGAGACCAACAAGGTCTACAATACCTGATGAAAGCTACCAGTTAGCATTCACATTTCATCTCAATGGCAGTTGCTTGGCTGGCGCAGGATCACCCAATTGAAATCCACCATCTTTGCTCATGGGTGATCAGTTCTGCTGCCAGGTTGTTTTGAGACAACCACCTACGCCGTGAATGCCATGTGAATAATTTCTGTGGAGCAGAAGAAAAATAACATTATGCCAACATTGGCATAAAACAACACTGGCTAAATCAGCACCACAAGAATAAACACAGCCATAAAACATCTAGCCACTATCCTGAGACAGGGAAAAATCGTCAATTTAAGGGCACTAGCTAGCTAAATCAATCAATCAATCAATCAATCACTCAATCAATCAATCAATCAATCAATCAATCAATCAATCAATCAAAGCATGTGTGCAAAGTTTTTGTTTACTTAAACTATTACAAATAATCTTCATTAGCTGAAATTTAGCTATAATTAAATCAAAAGCAAATACTAAAACTAAAAAACTAAAACTTAAATACGAATGAAAAAAAAAAAAATCAGGACTGTTGCCTTATGCACACTACAGGATTTTAAGCCCGATTTAAGCCCGATTTGCAAGTTAACGAGCTCGCCGACAGGTCGGGCTGTGATCAGGGGAAAATCAGTGGGTGATCAGCGCTCAGCAATCTTTATGTGTGAACTACACAACGATGCATCAAAGAGGCTCACTGACGCGTCGCCGACACCTCACCGACGGCAAACAAATATCTAGCATGCCAAATATCTGGATCGGTCGGCCGACTCGACATCACGTGGTGTCAGGTGTCGTGATGAGCTACAGCCAATGAGAGAGCAAGGCATGGGTTGAGGTCACCGGAAGAAAAACAACAGCAGCAACATGGCTTAAAGAAAAGTTTGGACACAATAAATGGAGCAAAATTTTTCATCAAGCTAACAGCTTGCAGTGCTAATCTCTTCCCGACATCCATTTTCAAATAAAGAACTCCTGTTTCACGTGTTGTTTCGTGTCATTACCATTCCAATTCTCGCGTGTGAGTCGTTGGAAAAAAATATTATGGAAGTCAATGGTGCCCATCAACTGTTCGGATACTAACATTTTTCTAAATATCTTCTTTTGTGTTCAACAGAAAAAAGAAACTCATTCAGGTTTGGAACAAGTGGAGGTGAGTAAATGATGACAGAATTTTCATTCTGGAAATGAACTACGCCTTTAAGCCAGATTTGCAAGTCAACGAGCTCGCTGACAGGTCGAGCTGTGATCAAGTAAAATCAGCGACGCATCAAAGAGGCTCGCTGATGCCAAACAAATATCTAGCATGTCAAATATCTGGACCTGTCGGCTGACTCTACATCACATGGTGTCAGGTGTAGCGATGAGCTACAGCCAATGAGAGAGCAAGGCATGGGTTGAGGTCACCGGAAGAAAAACAACAGCAGCAACATGGCTTAAAGAAAAGTTTGGACACAATAAATGGAGCAAAATTTTTCATCAAGCTAACAGCCTGCAGTGCTAATCTCTTCCCGACATCCATTTTCAAATAAAGAACTCCTGTTTCACGTGTTGTTTCGTGTCATTCCCATTCCAATTCTCGCGTGTGAGTCGTTGGGTGACAGAGTTGTCAGCTTGTGTAGCGTGTGACCCCCTATTGCGGATCATTTACGTAGTGTCACATGTGAACACCACAACGACTTCAAGACAGACAATCAAGTCATGTAGTCTGAACAGCACAGCGATCTGCCGACGTTTAAAGTCCTGTAGTGTGAACTTAGCTTTAGTAACAAACTGAAATAAAGAAGTAAAAAATACTACAAATATTATAAATATTTTTAACAGAATGACAAAAGCACATGCAAAATAATATATATAACATTAAATAATTACATATTTATATTTATACACACAGTATATATATATATATATATATATGTAGATGACTTTATCAGAATACACAGCTGCTTTTGAATGGACGTCAATAGAGAAAGATGCTTCTTGCAGCCAGATGGTGTAGTTAAGGCATCCACCCACAGGGGCTAACCAGCCAAACTCTGACTGGAAACTCTAAGTGGAATATAACAAGGATATACACTCAGAGAAGTTTTGTATTTCTAACTTTGCAGAGAAGAGGATCATGGGACATGAGAGCTGGGGCATCAGTGGCAATTAATGCAAGTGGAATCTCAGACAAGGAGGCTAATGAGTTTTAATATACATGCAGGTGAGGAAAAGGGGAGGCACTGAAGCCCTTAATGAACCCATGACAGCCTAATTAGCCACAATTTACAATTCTCGGATTCTAATCAGAGGCACTGAAATGCTGCCACAGATCTTTGTATGAATGAGTCTTTTTAAATGCTCCAATCTGTTGCATGGTATTTGATTGATAATTGCTGTTTTTTCCCTCCTTCTTTTCCATTACTCTGGCTCTGCTTCAGAGGCAAGTGCCCACATCGGACTGTGAAATAATGGAAGATGTCTAGCTATTTATAAATCAACTCTGAATTTGTACTTTTATATTTGGTATGAGTAATGCAGCACAGCTATCATTGTTTTGAGAGTAGGTAAGCTGACAGGTGATCATTAAACTGACGATGACATGTAGATATGGTTAAACTCTACCCTGAGCACAGTGTAATGCTTAAAAGTTGAGTTTCACACGTTTAAAGACCCCATGAAATGGCTTAATGAGCTCACTTGTTCCAGTGTTGATATATTTCAAACTGAAACAGGATGCTGGGGTACAACGCATTAAAGAGTGCATCTTTATTTATTTTTTTAATAGCGAATAGGTTTTAGTTTATATCATGGCTGTGAGATGTGTAACTTGATATTGCTAAAGTTTGTATACACTTGCGAGTGCTAGATGAATCAATAGTATTTTTGTTCAATTTTTATAGAAGAGAAAGACTATACATTTTAAATAGCTGTATCTGCTTAAAGTTTATTTTGTCAACTTTTTTATTTCATTTTTTCAACCATTTTTGATAATACTTTTATTTTAAATCATAAATCCAGAAGAAAAAAAAAATTCATAGGTCTCTATTATTGTAGAAATAATAATAATAATAAATAAAAAAATAATTATTAACAAATAATTTGGGAAAAATAAAATAGATTAGGGCCCTAAAAAATGATATTTTTGTTCAACTTTTAATAAAATTGGTTGGTACATTTCATGATTTCAATTAATTAGACATGCTTACTAAAGTTACTAAAATGACTACTTACTAATTACTAAAATTTCATTTGAACCATTAAAACATTAAATGAAATGGGAAAAAAAAATACAAATAAAATGTATTTAATAGGACCCTAGATTACAGACATGGACTACATGCAGCTGTTATACATGTAGAAAAATGCGAGAATGTTTAATGTTTCACAGTTAGATGGTCAAATAAAAGAATTGACATTATTCATGCATTCTACTGTTCAGGGGTTTTGTATTGACTGAAGAGTCAAAGAGCAAACCAGAGCATCAGCAGCTAGGGGAATGAGTACCCAAAGTATGAAATAAACAGTGACTTTGACCAGCAGTGCCATATTTTAAGGCCCACACAGAACACTCAAACACACTCACAAGTCTGCTGTCTGGACCATTCCTTACACACACTTATTTACTCAAACTTCTGTATTCTGTAAAACAGGTTGTGTCACTTCTGGTTCAGATCTCCTTTATGTGCTTCATTAACTATGGAGCAGTTTTACTCGTGATGTCTTAAAAGGAGATATCAAAGATAAGCATAACCAGTGGCGACTGCAGGTGTATGGCTGTAAGCACTGTGCATACCACGAGCGCTCTGCCTGCCTGAGAAACATTTTCCCTGCAAATATTTCAGCAGTTATGTTATTATTTGTGTTGTGTATTTCTGTTGAGTGAACCAACGATACCAATCATTCTTTTGAGTCGGATGAACTGGCCGAATGCATTTGGACTGCTCTTTCACTGAATCATACTGCCTTTCCCTTGCCACACGGATTTGAAATTAAAGGGGTCATATGATGCGATTTCAAGTTTTCCTTTCTCTTTCAACATATTCTGTTACACCAAATACACAAAATAATGATCTTTAAAAAAGCATCATATGACCCCTTTAACGGGGGCTTGAGGCAAAAATGCCACCAAATTGGACAAAAATGCCCCTGCAAACTTAAAATAAATCTATTAAGGCTGTCGCTAATGAAGTGAAAAAGTGTTGATTTGCGGCATTACATATAGATATGCTCATATTGCATCATATTTATTTTTACACTTTTTACAGCATTGTGCATTATAACCAATCACACACGATTCTGCTGAGTTATGAATGCAATGGCCAATCAGAAGCGTTCAGTTGAGTCATCGCTGAAATGCCGGTGCTGATGATATCCCTCGGATATCTTAAATAGTCTTGCTAATCACTGACGTGTTATAATCTATCCAATCACCGACACAACACTTATACAGTAAACTAAATGAAGGGAGCAAATTTATGCAGCATCATATACTGCATAAGAGCCATGGCACAAGCTATGAGCATTATACATTTATACATGAATGGAGAGTCCCATTTCATCTAACATCTACTTACCAATGCATAGAGGAGCTACATCCCTGACTCATTCTCACGTGGTTTGAGATTTCTCTCTATTTGGCTAAATCCGATGCTTCATCCTAATTTGCCTACTTATACTACGCCCATAAAGTATGTACTCTTTTGGTGAAGAAAAAGTACACACTTTTGAGTGTGTAGTAAAAGAGTAGGCAAGCTTTGGCACATACTATCACATCGTACAATTGTGTCTTTAACCATAGATATGTTAGATGTCCTATTAGCGGCTGTTTCTATGGGCCGCAATGCATAAGCAAAGTCCCTTTAAGGCAAGTCATTTCACTCGGCGACCATCTTTGAAATGCCTAAAAGGCATGCAAGCACAGCTCCTATATCTTTGAATGGTGAAACATCAAATTCTCCAAAACTATTCGCCAAGCTTACGATTAAATTTCATATTTGAAATCACCAATTAAATCTGACAACTGTCTCATAAATGTTGTTTCTTTTGCTCAAATAGCATAAAGAAAGCCTATTTTTCAGGCTAGACCAACCAGTGCGCATGCGCAGTCCTAAGCGCACGTCTCTGAACACTTACTGTTTCTATAGCAAGCGGGACTTCTAACGGCAGCTGCAGTTACACGATGACTTACTGATTAGCAATTGACTCTTTTACTCAGAAGGTGGGGCTTAGCGGCCATATTGAGCGTTGCATTTTTCCCCATTCAAAACTATACGAGTGACACATCTTGGGTATTCTCTAGTCTTTGGCATAAGCCGTCCACCATGTTGGAATGGTCAAAGCAGGTCCGTGAACTCTTGAGAGCAAGTTGACTGTATGTCTACAACCATAGTTATACACATGTGTGTATATTTATCTATATGTGCAATAGACTTAAAGGGTTATTTCACCCAAAAATTAAAATTAGCCTGTGTTTTACTTACCCTCGCCTCGAAGCATCCTAGGTTTATGTGACATTCTTCTTTTAGACTAATCCAATCGGAGTTATATTAAAAATTGTCCTGGCCCCTCCAAGCCTTACAATGGGGGTAAGCGGGTGTTCAGTTGTCAACAGTTCAGAAGACGTGACATAAAGTGCGCGCATCCGTAATAAAACGTCCCTCACACGGCTCCTGGGGGTGAATAAAGGCCTCCTGTAGCGAATCCATGCGTTTTTGTAAGATAAATATCCATATTTTAAACGTAATAAACACTTTTCTCTCACTTCCGGTATTCTGTCATATGCGGAAGATGTTCCGGCGGATGACGTAGGACGTCGGCGTTGCGTGATTAGTGA